>NC_056735.1:654214887-654514887 GCF_019279795.1 Protopterus annectens
TGATTGTGCTTTAGCCCCCTTAATATTTGCATTTCTAAGTTTTGTTTCTCAATTGCTGTATTATTCACAATGCATTTTTCTCCTTTATGTTTTCTGTGTTGCAGAAGCCTATAATGAACTAAATCTGAATGCTTATTAAGGAATTTGTAATGATTTCAGAGTTGTTACTGTATACTGGATTTCTCTTTATTTGTTTAGCCTGTTGAATGCACTTTGAACTATTTAATGGTGGTTATCAAAAGCTCAGCAAGATAAGATAAACTATGTTGAAAGTCTAGATGCTGAATTTGCAGCTTTAAGGTAAGAGTTGTGTGGGATGAGTAGTATACATCAGGAATCAAGTTTGAAACAGTAATTTCGGCCTTGATTGCCATATAACTTTGCTGCAGAACAAGTTTCCAGGACTAAAAGTACTACTACTAGAAATTTTACTCTAATCCAGTAAGTTTCTGTAGGTCATTAGTTAGAACTGATTGTTACTAATTTTAGCAATGCACTGGCTTTTTCTCTAAATATTGATGAACACTGTGGTAGTATGTGCATATGTATATATGTAAAAAAAAAAAAAATATATATATATATATATATATATATATATATATATATATATATATATATATATATATATATATATATATACATACATACATACACGTGTGTAAAGGATGCGTTTTGGATGGTCTGTGTAGAGTAAGACAAAAGTGTACAGTGGAAGCTCATTGATATTCTTAAATGTAGATGCTGAATGTACAAGGCTGATCAATATAGCCATGAGAAGGCAAGTGTTCCCACCATGAAATTTGGTAGCTGCACTAAAACTCAAATCACAGTAACTTAAAAAAAAAAGAAATAATATGCTTGAGATAACAGTGGAAATAAAAAACATTTGTGCTTTAATAAGTTACTCATGCCTTTGTAAAATATATAGACACAAAGCAGACTTCTCATCTCTACAAGCAAGGCTTGTATGGATGTTGAACGCTGCACTTCATAAAATTTCAACATCCTTACTCGGTGAAAAACAACCAAGCCTAATCTTAAAAAATCATCCCTATAGTCCACAATAACGTTGGTGGTCTACCCTAAATAGCTTTTGCCATTTTACCACATATTATGATAGACAAGTCACATATTCTGAGTATTGGTAGTTGAAAAGTTACTTCACTTTAGGTAGCAATGTGACATCATTCACCCTGGCTGTTTGTGTGTCATTTGCCCTTATTTGGGTTTGTAGTGGATGTGTGCTATTTTGTAGTTGTTGGTTTTTTGCTCCAACAGATTTGATGTTTCTTGAACTAACTTACCCTAGATATCATGCCACCCAGCTTTCTAGAGACAGTAGTCAGAAAAAAATATATATTTTCTACTAGAAGCCACTGCTCCATTTTTGCACACATCCATAAAAGATTAATTAGTGTAATACAGAATTCTGAGAAGTACCCAGAATGGTGCTTTCTCTTCATAAAATTGGGGACATAAAAAAGTTGAGGATCCAACCCCCTACCCTCCCCCCCAGAAAAATAATTTCTCTGCTACAAACGCACAGTAATTCAATAAAACATCCACAATGTCGTCCACTCGTGGCTCTTTAAATGAATGCCGGTGGAATGCTGGTAATGCACTTCTACTTGATCAACATTGCCTGTTTGCATCCCCTAACATTTTGTGTTCTGTGGCAGTTGCCCCATTTGTCCCATCCTTCTTACAGGTTTGCTATAATGTAGTCCTAATGAATGTATAAGCAAAGATATCCATACTAGGCACCAAGAAGAATTGGCAGTATTTCTGATTTTTTTTCTTCCTTGCAGCTGTCAGCCTTCAGCCGTGTCACAGAGTCCCCCCTCAGTCTTCTGATCTGATCTCTTCTTGACAGTTGTTTGAATTTCTCCTTCAGACCAGGCCCCCATATAAGGAGAGGAAATAGGGGAGACCATCTTAAGTGTAAATGCTGCTGTTTGGGCAGAGGTGATCAGGAAGTCCCAATATGGTGCTATCCACACAGCTGCAGAGAGGATTTTTGATAACCCTAACTAGAAGGAGGTAGTGATGTCATACACAGTGTCAGTTCCACCCCTCCCAATATCAAATTCTTATGGAAATCTACTGTGCAGTTACAGTACACCCCCCCAGTCATCATTAGAGTGTCAGATCTCAGGTTTCTTGGACTAACTTTCCCTAGATATCCTGCCACCCAGCTTTCTAGAGACAGTAATCAGAAAAAAATGAACGGGCAAGCAGATGATTACCCCCTCCTTCTTTGCACCAAAGTTGCTAGCCAAATTCTTCCTTCTGGGTTACAGTTAGGGTTCCATCCCATTATACCACAGAGCCAGGTCAAACAATTTTTCTGCTTGGTGTTTGTTTTCATTTGACGTGTCATTCTGTTGTGCATCTGCTGTTTGTTAAACTGAAGCATTTTTTCTTCATAGTTCAAGACAACAAAATTAGCTTAGGTCAGCCTTACCATAGGCAGACTAAAAAATCTCCAGCAACACTGGGAGGCTTGCACAAATACTAACTGCACTTTTATATTTAGAGCACTGCTAACAAATTTTCTAGTGGCAGTCATGCATTAAAAGGCTTCCCAGTTTTTATAGTGTTTGCATAGATATTATTAAATAGATGTAATTACTGTTTACACTTCATGGCACGACAATTTGTTTTTTTACTACATAAATGTTGTGTCTTTCGCCTTATCCCGGTTAGGGGTCGCCACAGCGGAACTCCGGTCTGCTAATGTTTGGTAGTGGATTTTTACGTGCCGAGTTACCAGCCCTGACGCACAACCTTCAACGAAGACATGCCCATTCACGCATGCCTCCGCACAGAAGACGCTCTAGCTGAGAATCGAACACAACGTCTTGCTGTGAGGCGACAACGCTACCGCAGCACCACTACCGCGGTTTTTTTGCTACCTTATAAAGCTTCAGCTTTGAGAATCACTTAGCATACAACTGACTTACTAGTTCTCCAAGAAACATTTTATAAATAGCCTGGCAGCAGTGTAGCACTGGTGATATATACCTGCAAATATACAACCAAGCTACATGCAAGCATGAGAATCCTTGTGAAACATAATATATCTGCTATACAAACATTCTGCCGTACACAGAGGCATGCTTACTCAGGACATGCCCTAAGCCATTCTGGGCACTTGTGTCAGTGAAGATGACAAAAAAAATGATGATCCATCATGCTGTGGCTTTATTTTAAAACTGTAAGACATTTTGTTTTAAAGTAATGCTGCTGTATAATAGTAGTCGCTTTCGTGCTGTAGACGATGCAGGTTTACCTATATCTCACTTTATGTGGTGACTGTGTTAAGCTCAAACTACACCAGTCTAGGTGGCAAACCTTCCATTAATAAGTAGGTAATTACTGAGCTAATGTCCCAAGGGGCTTTTTTTAACCCTAGCTATGCTTCCCAAATGTAAGAATCAAATCCTGTATCCTGTGTCTACGAAGTAAACACGTTAACCATTATGAAAACCCCCATTCAGTTGCCTATGAATCATTACCAAAGTAGTCCAGGTTCGTTATACAGTTTGGGTTCAATCCATTCTGCCAGTTCTGAAAAGTTATAAACATCTGCCCCTTGATTCCAGTTCCCACTGGTAGTTGTTGCAATAGATAGCTGATGAAAAATTGTCATCACCCCTGTCACACACACACAAATTTAAACCCAATGCCTGAAAGAACAAAGTGATTATAGACCAATCTTTATTCCTCCCATACTTAGCAAAACCTTAGAGAAAATAAAACTGTAGAGAAAACATTGTACTGTAAATCAACCTTATGCATTCAACAACTTACACTCTCTCCAGCAGCATAGATTTAGACCTGGCCGCAACATAACTGTGACACCACAGATACTCACATGTAACTTCATAGCACATATGGGCAAAGATATATTTACTGGAACCATCTTTATTGTCCTGAACTCAAACCTTTGTAATACCTCCATGCATTTCTCTAGGCTCATCTTACTGACAAATTCACTTTTTTAATACTGCTTATTATTTACATTAATAACTGCAAAATAGTGCTGTGTATCTTAAAGTCTACATGTTGGGCAACAAAACTACAATGATACTTGATCTCTCTCTAGTGCAGCTAAAAAGATATTAAATATTATTTATATACTGTTTGTTTATGCTGCCATAGTTTTCAAATTTCTCTAAATATCTCAAAAACCAAGTAACACAGACAGAACTGCTTAGCGTCATGTGAAAAGTCAGATTGTTTTTTTTTTTTTGGCTAGGCGTGTAATGATTTGCAGACTGATTGCCTAGCAGTTATGAACAAAATACTGCTGACGGTGTATGTGTAGCTTGAGTAGTTCTGTAGATTGCTGACAAAATTAAAGCTGTTGTAAGACCTAGATTAAAAAATGGCTACCACCGTGAGGATGTTTGTGCTGAACAGTTTTCCATTTACACTACTCTGTAGCAGTTACTGTCCTAGAAGTGTGAACATTTATTTCATCTGTAAGGATATAACTTGATTCTGTCAAAGGATTCAGAATACTTCCATTAAGCTAAGAGTACAAACTTCCAGAGGTCCACTAGAGGGAATGAGTTTAGTATAGAGATTGCCCTTTAAAATTCTCTGTTCACCAGACAGTTCATGTAAATGGTTCAAGCTCAGCCATACTGATCTGGGTCTCAGTCGAAGTTAAATTGCTAAACACAATCTCTGTCACCCATTGTTATAATCAAGTGTACTGTAAGGATCAGTTTTGTGATCTTAAGTTCATCATATTGATCACTGCAGCCTTGGCTATATGATTTATATCCTGCAAAGAAAATAATAGCCAGCCAGCTTCCAAAGCTTCAGGGCACCTTCCATGCACTCAAATTGAGCTGCCTAAAACACAGGTTTGAGCGCCAAGCCCTTCAGAGCCTTCCTGCCACAGAAGAGAGTGCTCCTTTGCTGCCTTTCGAGGACTGGCAGTCAGCTTATCCTGTTCCATTGTTAGGCAGGCAAGTTCCCTTTAGGGAAAAACCTTCCACATTTAAAAATTGATTAATGCACTTTATTGCTTAGTAAAGTTGTTTTCAATTTAGGACTTTGTGTTTTAATGGACTGTCACAAGACTTAACTGTACTTTTAAATAAGAAAACACTTTTCTTGTCAGTTTAGCGGTAGTTAAAAGTTGGTGAAAACCATTTTTCTGAGGAGGAGTTGTATTTATGTTACATTCTGGGGCTAGCAAAGTGTAATAAAGTGCTTTTTACTGTGTTTTTATGGAAAAAGTGACTTTTTAACAGCTTTGGATTTTTATAGATTTTTACCGCGTTATGCTGCTAGTTTTCCCCAGGAAAGAGACACCGTTTGTGGCCTGATCGTGGAACAAACTACTGGTGTCATGGTCAGCCCTTGTTCCAGCCACAAAAAGACAAAGAAAAAGTTAAGCGAACAGCCTTGACCACCATAGCAGACTAACAGTTTGCCTTGGCCGCAGGTGGTTGAGACTATTTGGGCCAAAACTGGTTCCTTAGACCACCCATCTTTTACCCTGGATCACTTTGATGTAGCACCTACAGTCACTGTAGACCAGGGGTTACCCACATCTACTGCGGATGTTTGGGTTCCCTCTGAGCAAGGGAGAGCCATTCTTGTTGGTCCTGGGAGAGGGAACAGGAAAGGCTTCCTTGTTTAGTCAGAATGTTGAGCCCATCCCGTGGGAAGCTGCTGTTGACTTTAACAACACTGCTGGGCCCATTTTTTTTACTGTGAAAAATAAACATAAAACTAAACTTGTATCTACTCCTCAAATTTCTCTAGATAGGAAGGTTTACTAGATTGGGCTTAGGGTCTAATTCAGGCTACTGATCCTTCTTGTAAGGTGGTCTGTAGTAAAAGAAAGAGGGATGCCTCTTTTCCTAAAGAGGTTCAAGATTCTGAATTTCGGCAGAAAGATGAAAGGACAGATGCAGGGTTTTCTCCCCACTGCTCCTAAAAAGGCAGAAAGGTTATATAAAGTTCCTCAGTATTTACGTACTCATCCCAATCCTGAGCCAGCAGCTATTTTAGTTAATCCTACTGCTGCTAAACATTTAGTTATGTCCAGTCATACACTTTCTGACAAGGATGAGGAAAAACTGATAAGTATGGGGGAAAATTGTATGTTTTTACAACTTTGATTTTCAGAATTTTAAATTGTTGGGCTTGTGAAAGTTTATTCTGACTAATTGTAAAAGTATGAGGAATGGTTTGTCTGCAGTTTCTTCTTGTGAGGAAAAATCTGCTTGAAATAGTTTAATTTCTTCCATTTTACAGGTAACAATTGATTGTTTAAAGTGTGTATGACTCTGTCGGCACTTCTTCCAGGGCTATGGCCACTGGTACTGTTTTAAGGGGGGTTGCCTAGCTGTGTTTTCAGAACCACCCAGATGGTGTGAAAAGTGAGATATTTTATTCTGCTTAGAGATTGTTTTGGTCCAAATTCTGCAGAGGTTATCAGAAAGTGTGGAGGGGTAAGCTGATCAAATGAATCTCTTAAGATTTTTCAGCCCTCCTTTTCCAAATTTTATAAGGGATTCTCTAACCCCACATCTAGTTTTGGCAAGAAACAAAATAAAGTCTCAGCATATACTGGTAAACAAACATTTAAGAAGAAATGGCAAGGATGTTCCAAAAAGAATACAGGACCCCCCCCCAAAAAAAAAAAAAAAAAAACAAGGACAGTCCAACAAGCCAAAATAACTGTTTAAGGGGTCTTGTGCCCCCCCCCCCATACTGGAAGTCCATTTTCCCTTCAGGAAAAGTCTGAATCTCCACTTCTGTCTTTGGCAACGGTTTCAGACAAATGGATTATGAATTTTCTTTATCAGGATTGTAGATGGCAGTGGGAGAAAATTCCTCTTTTCCAGGGGGTAATTCTCTTCCACTAGACCAGTCTCCACTGTCTCCCCTTGTCTTTGAACAGGTCTCAGGGAGTGACCAAGCCAGTTCCTCCTCCTAAGGTGAGGAAAGGTTTTTATTCAAGTGCAAAAGGAAGAAAATGCTTGGAGACTAGTTGTGGATCTTTCTTTCCTAAACCATTTTATGATAGTGCACAAGCTCAAAATGCTGTCACTCCACAGCCTCTTCCTCATTTACGTTTTCCAGTAACACTAGATTTCAAAGATGCTGATCATCACATCCTTATTCATCCAGATTTGAGGTGTTTCTGAAGGTTGTGTGTGTTTGGATCACATTATCAGTTATGTGAGTTATCTTTGCAAAGTCTTTTTCAAAGTGTCAGAAATCTCTCACTTGGGTGAGAAATCTCTTACACAAGCTGGGATTCCAAAAGAACATTCAAAAGTCTTTTTGACTCCTTCAGACAAGATTGTGTTCCCAGGACATCTGCTAGACATCTCAGTTCAAAGAGACTTTCTTCCACAGGAAAAAAAATATGCCTAGATTTGTTTCTAGGGTTTTCTTCTCAAACTTCAGTCATTGCAAGGGAGTTCCTTGGGATTTTGTGTCTCATGACATATATGATTCTCATAATACCCTTGGCAAGAGTCCACAAGAAAGATACAGTGGTATCTGAAGTTTCTTTGGTTCCAGCACTAAAACCAATTATTTTTTCAAATCCTAGTTCTGGGTGTTGTCAGAAAATAAATCACTTGGTGGAGGGAGACCTCAAATTTCCCTAAGTCCAGGTCTCCACTTCTTCCTCCTGCTCCAAGGCAGTCAGTTTCAAGAGGGGTAAAAGTGCAAGGTGTTTAGGATACCAAGGAAAGACGCAAGCAGATAAATGTAAAAGAGATGCTTGCTCTGATAAAGGCACTCTGGTTCCCTGGACCTCTTCAAGTTGTCACAGACAATACCACAGTCATGTGGTATATCAACAAGTAAGGGAAAAACAGGACTCCCCTTTTGCAGACTAGCTATCTGAGCTTGGGATATAGCTTCACAGCCCAGTCTCACTCTACAGACATCCTGTATCCTGTCAGAGTAAAACTGAGTTAGACAAGCTGAACAGGACAAAGGCAGGCCCTAATGAATGGAAACTAGATTGGACGGTCTTCCAGGATATCTGTCTTTGATTGTGTGTGTGACGCCCACCACTGCTGCCAGTATGTGATGGGCACCAATATGCGTCTAACCCATGCTGAGCCAGTAATCAAGTAGCCTGAATCCTCACCACTGACACTGGAGATGGACGTGTACGTGGAATACAAATGGATACCCTCAGTATTTCCAGATGCAGACCTCTCTGCATCAAGCAAACTTTCCCTTAAGAGTACACAGGGAACACACTCGGACTGGGGTCTGGATGTGTCTGTCTCCCTCCAGATCTCCAGTAAGAACACTGGTACAGCTGTAGGGTTAGGTCCTCAGCCGAGTGTCCAGGCCAAGTTGTCCAGCACTTCCTCTGTAAATCCAGTGCTTTGTGTTTCTGTCCCGAGTAGGTGATACACACTCTTTAAGATTTAATTTTCACACACACACACACACACACACACACACACACACACACACACACACACACACACACCTGCGAAAGGCTGGCACAAGTTTACTAGCCATGCACCCTTCTGCCCAGACTATAAGGTAGATTCACTGCTACCAGACACCCCACTAGCAGCTACTCTAAGGCCCTTAACAAAGGGTGTCCAGTTATACTGTGTAATATGAATACTAATACCAGTGGTAGTAATTCACCAAGATGGCTAGGCCTTCTGGAGTGGCCCACACAGTGTCACCAAATATATGTAAGTACTCGTAAAAAAGGTTAAGTGCTGTCTACAAGGGTTAGCCACAGTAAAAATTTAAATATATTTAATAATAAAAGTACATGAAAATACTGAATATATTCACAGTAAACCACAGAGTTCAGATCACAGAAAATATTGAAAAGAAGACTGATGGACAGACTCGTGCAAATAAAGAAAAACAGTATCTAAATTAAGCTTCACTATATTCCTGACTGAATCTAAGATAATTTACTGTTCCCTAATAATTTACTTGGACAAGGTAAGATGAAATGTATGACCAGTCTTTCTAGTCAGGCTCCCAAACAGAATACTCTGTCCTCTGAGATTACTCCCTGTGAAATACAATATCCAAGATGACTTGCAGAATGACCTCCTCTGGTTGTCTGACTCTAGGTTCCCACAATGTCTCCTTTTAAAGTTTGAGACAGGACTTAAGCAGACTGCTACAATACACATTTAGAGCTTTTATGGCAGTGCATGGAGGCCTCCCCTGTTTTCATTGAGATAATGAACAAAGGCTGTGTTCCAGACCCAGCGTCTCAGGTCCTGCTCAGCACTATGTGGTGCCTTTCAATGATTTAACAGCTCATTTACATTTCCCTTATTTTTCTTAAAATAAGCCAGCTGGTTTAACCTTTGCTGTGCCAGTGTCCTCTATTAAAAGATGTACATTTAATTCAGTTACCATAATGCATACACGTTTCTCTTCGTTTCATCAGGATGCACTGTTGATACATTTTAACACAGTTAACACAAGCAAAGCTGACAAGTACATTTTCAGCACAAACACCTGTACAAATCAGCTTGATATACAAATGACATATAATTATTTACAAAATTCCAGCTAGCTGTGCTGGCACAAGTCATACATCCACTGCTCTACGTCTCCCTGGCATGGCTGGCAGTACCTTGTAGCATCACAGTGTGAAAAGTTCACAAAGTTGCATATCCAAGTAACAACTCACCAGTTGCTGTTTCCCATTGAAATCACTGCCATCTTGGCTTCTGTTATTGCACCAGCAGTGACTTAATGTTTTGAGCTTTTCAGTTTTTTCTACAGCATTTAACCGTGAAGTTAGCATATTTAAATAAAGGAGTGGAGAGCAAAGACCCCCCCCATGCATGATTAGTGCACATGTTTGTCTCATCCAGTTGTATCCTCAACCAAATGTTACTTAATGATTCATAGCAGAATGGTCTTCTACTGTTTCCTTTTTGAAAGACAATACCCACGTGATATTTATGGTTTCCTTTACATGCATACATACATACAAATGTTTCAAGCACGGGCATTAATGCCATTCTAGCTTGCCAATATACCAAAACACTTATCCCCATAATAAGTGTCCAGACTGTTCTTAAAAATATCTAAACTAGTACTTGCTTTAATGTAATTTGGTAGTGTGTTCCAAGCATCAACTACTTTGTCAGAGAATCAATTAGTACACTTCTCATTCCTATAGAATCTTCTACATAGGTTATCTGATGATTCTTTAGTACTTTTTGATAACTCCAAACATTCCCAGAGGTAGTTGTCCCTAAATGCCCTATGTACCGGAATAAGATCGCCTCTTAAATATCCGCAAGAGACACTGCACAAATTAAGATATTTTAGTCTTTCATAATAACTTAGATTTTCACATCCATGGATGCCCTTGGTATATTTCCGTTATACTCTTTCCAGTTTATTCATGCTTGTTTTCCTATAGGGTTTCCATATTGTTATTCCATACTCAAGTTTGCGTCTAATGTAACTAACAAACAATGACTTCATTATGTTTGATTTCATTGTTCCACTGTACTCATCCCTCATTAGACCCATTATAGAATACAACCCCTCGTTTGGTATGTACATCTCAAGACATCTGCAACAACTGGAAAGGCCGCAGAAATACATCACTAAAAAAATCACAGGCTAAAGCAGATGCCCTATGCCTACCATGTAAAAAAACTCCTCCTATACTCTGTTGCATATCGTCTACTCAGAGGCGATCTCTGCTTAACATACAAGGCCATGTCAAACCCAGAGCTGTTGGACATGCTACACTTAAAGAAATTCCCAATCTCTCAGAAAGACACACTCCAGGGATCTAAACCTTGTCATCACAATGAACAAAACTTGCTGGAGGGATAGGTTCCTGACCCAGAGACTCCCCAGACTCTGGAAGAGACTGCGCATACATGTCAAGCAGAGCACCTCTTTGGCCCTCTTCAAAAGGAGCCTTGATGTTTGGATGGGAGATAGGAAATTCACCCCAGGGATTACGTCGGTCATCCTGCTAGACAGGGGTCCAGGGAAGTAAATACTGTGGAAAGAAATAGCCAGGGAATTGTTATGGCTAGGCTTGTATAGGCCCTTGGGCTGATAGCCTAGTACCAACCTATGAACCTAGACTTTATAAATCTTTGTATACAACCTGTAGTTCCATAACTATCATTAGCCAACTGGTTGATATGATTAGAAAAACTCATAGCTGAATCTACTCATATACCCAGGTCCTTAAGTGAGTCTACAGTTTCAATCACTGTGTGCTCTATTAAATATTCACCTTTCAGTTTATGTCTCCAAAATCTCAGATGCTTAGTTTTTGATGTATTTATCAGCATATTATTCTCCTGTGCCCAAATGGTCAATTTTGTCAAATTATTTTGCAGACATTCCTTATCTGTAACATTTGTAATCAGTTTTCCCAGTTTCGGGTTGTCAGCATAGACTGTAGAACACCTCAGATGAAAAAGTAAGGTCAGAAAGATACACTCTAAACAAGTAAGGGCCTAGGACAGAGCCCTGTGGGACACCTTGACTGTAACCAAGGATTTCACCTGTCCAGTTGGTGTGTGATAATTGCCATGTCCTATTTGTAAGCCATGCAGCTATCCATCTTATCAACAGTACATCAATACCTAGTTGTACTAATTTATTGATGAGTGTTTTATGTATGACCCTGTCAAATGCTGAAGTTAAATCTATATAAGTCACATCACAGCACATCTTTTCATTCGTAGCTGTTATTATATTGTTATAGAACATCATGTTACAGGTGGTAATAGATCTAATTTCAACATATGCATGCTGATATATGGTTTCAAGTCCCAACCTATCCAGTTCTGACAATAACATATCCAGTATTACCTTTTTCATTATTTTTCCACAACATGAAAGTAGACTTAAGGATCTATCTGATTCTGGGTTTGTCTTACTCCCCTTTCCCTTAAAGACAGGTTTAATAAGTGCATGTCTCCAATCTTGAGGAATTTCCCCATATTTATATGACCTAGTGAATAATAGATGTAATGGCAGTGTAAGTTCTTGCTGAAGTGTTCTCAGGTCATTGTTACTTATTCCGTCTCCTCCCTGCGCTTTGTTTGAATCCAATTCGCTCAGTTCTTTTTCAATATAATCTAATTTGATTCCAGTATCTGTGGTTACCTGGATGTCAGTAGGACAACTTACCACCCCTTTTGTGGAGCCAAACTGTTTTGCATAATACTTTTTGTAAATATATCTATAATCTGTTGTGTCTGAGAATAAATTTTAGAATCTGCACACAGTTTATCAATTTGTGTATATTTATTCCTTCCACATCTTATGCATCTATAAAAAGGTTTCCTATTATGCTCAGTATCTTATAAATTTTCTTCAAATTTTTCTTGATCTTGTCTAACATTATGCTTAATCTGTTTGTCCAGCTTGTTTATTTCAGTTTTCAAAGTTGTAGTTCAACCTCTCTTCCATTTCTTATATTTTTTGTCTTTCACCTTAATCAGGTATCTTGTTCTTATGGAAGTATACCCCCCTGGTGCTGCATGCCTAGATCCTGATGTTAAATAGTTTTTTGACTTTTTGCACTCAAACAATTTCTCTTTCAAAACTTTCCACATCCCATCTGCAGTTTTTCCACTGAACACCTCACTCCAATTAGTTTTATATAGTAATTGTTTTCCTTCCCTGTAATCTGTAATTAACCTCCTGTGCATTGGCTTAGATTTCAGTTTGGCAGAATTATCTAGCAACAAATTAACCTTAATAACCCCATGATCACTGCATGTCAATGGTGGTAAAACCTGACTTGAAGTTACCGTAATTTCTTTGGGAACACAAACAATATCTAGTATATTCCGTCCCCTAGTAGTTTTCTTTTTTACCATCTGAAGCATTTGTTTTTCCTGAGTATACTCTGTGAATAATTTATTTACTAACGTTGTTGAATTAATATTATTCCACTCTGTTTCTGGTAAATTTAACTCCCTAGCTAAAATTACTCTTCCCTCCTGTGTTTCATGTAAGAAATGTATGAATTCCTCTAGGTCATCTGCACTTGACTTTGGTGGTCTCTACACTCCAACAATTGTTATATGTTCCAGGGTTGTCTTTATTGTCACAGTTACACAGTCTATAGTATTGGTGTTATCATTGAACATGTAATAATCACAGGTCTCATAGCTGTCTTTAATTCCTCTCATAACATTTCCACCTGATTTTCTGTTAGAATGTCTGTTACAGTAAAAACATTTATACCCTGTCAGAATTGGTTTCCCGTCATTGTTCCTTAACCATGTTTCACAAACAATAACAACATCAATCTTGTGGGAATGTAGCAAATTTTCTAATAAAAAAACTTTATTATTAATGCTTCTAGCATTAACAACTATCAGAGATGCATCAAATGTTGCTTTCTGTGAACTGTTACATTTTTGACCTGGCAAAAATCCTGGCTAGTGTTTGTCAAATATTGCAGAATATCTGCTGCAAAAATTCTCTTTCCTGATTGCACACCATCCGGTCTGAACACATGGGTGCCCAAAAGAAGGCTTGGATGTTCTACACATTTCCATTTTTTAAAACAGGACATTTTTTCCATTTAGGTGTTTATCCAAAAAAATCTTTTCATTTGCAGTGACCCGACTATCCTTTCTATAGGTGATTTGTGAAAAATATGTCCTAACACCAGTACAAGCTATACTATCTAGGAGGGCTGTCAGTTCCCGACTAACAGTCAGAGAATCTTTGTTGGTGACATCATTTGTACCAACATGAATAAAAACAGATCCGTACTTCCTTACATTAAGGCGTCACATCTTTTATTTTTGCTCCTGGCAAGCATAACACTACTCAATGTTCATTATCATCTCTGCAAATATAAGTATCACTTCCTCTAATAACTGAATCTCCAATTACAAGAATATCTTTGCTGAACATCTCTGAAGAATCTTCAGCTTCTAATACATTCATTTCTGCTTTGTCAATTGTTGCGAAGTATAGATCTTCATCACTATTAGTCTTATTAATTCCACTGTTTTCATTACGTATTAAATTCTCATCCAGCTGACATTGTAAATCCACAGTTTGAGCCATGAAGTAAACATCTGTCTTTCTCTTCTTTTTTCTTACAGTAATGTTCTTCAATCCTTCCACGTTCAGTTTTGATTTCTTCCTTTTCACCTGCCCTTTGTGTCTTTTTTTCTACCTTTTCCATTGGAAAGGTGATGCCTTTTTCTGTAGACTGAGGGTTTTCTGATAGACAGATATCTTCATTCCCTGTCACCAATGTTCCTGTGCATCTCAGTATTCTTATCAGCCTCTTTTGTTGCTTTCAGATTATTTCAGTATCTGTAAGTAATCTAATATGTCTGCCCTAGGTGTTTTTCTTTTTTTTTTTACTACTGCATGCATATGTACACCCATTATTTTGGTTACAGAATGTTTTTTTTTTTTTTTTAACTTTCAGCTGTATTTTTTTTTATATTGAATTTAAGATCAGCTGTATTTTTAGACTAGTCTTCTCTAACATTGACATGTCTATTGTCATCCTTTCTATAGCTTCTCTATTTCAAGAGTGTTTGCATATTTTTGTCATAATCAGAAAGGCAGTTTTCCTGCAGGAAAACATAGACATTGGAAATCGGCACTGACCCCTTGTTACCAAACTGAACACCATTATTTTATATGAGTAAACTCCATTTACCAATACCATCAGTGGCCTGCTACTTTGCCAGTGTTTTATCCAAGAAATGGAACTATTTTTAGTATTTATTTGTTTACAGTTTCTTGCATCCTGCAGTGTATGATACCGTGCTTAACACTAAGTGTATATCTTATAGTTTGACCTAATACAGTTAGACACCCTTCCATATCACTGCTGCAGTATTCTTTATAAACAGAATTCCTTGCCAAGGGTAGCCCAATATCCAGCCAGTATACCAAAGCCTTAGGATTTGATAGACGTTGTGCATCACACATATGCTACCCAATCAAAGTGTAGGGCATAAAGGTGACATACTGATGTAAAAATCTCAAAACATCTTTGCCTCCAGTGTGAACAACATCATTGATCTTCAATCTGAATCCTTCTACTTCTGTGCTGATTATCAAGACGTGTTCCAGATAAGTGCCTCATTGGGGGTTCCTTCTTATCTTTTTTCATTTTTTTTTGCAAGTTTACATGCCATTCAGAAAGGGAAAATGCTAATGTGGGAGGCAGATTCCCCCTAAAGATTATCAAGAGCAGCATCTCTTCTGTTTGGGTGCATCTCATAACCATGCACAGTGTTCTGTCTGCCAGGCTGTTGTCCCTAAGACCCTACATAGTCTTCTGTCATCCTTGTTGATTCACCAGAACAGCCAGTGTCTTTGTTGGTGCTGGGTGCTGTGGTGGAATTTTCCCATCCTGAAGGTCAGTCGTCTGCCAAGAAAAAGGCCAGAAAACTCAGGTCTGATTCAGCTGCTGTCCTGCATTCCATGGACATCTCTTTCAAGGCTGGTGAAAGCCCAGAGGATCAGCCAGTTGTTGTATCGCATTCCTATACTGCCACCCTGTCAGAATCTGGCATGGATCTGACTCCTTGCAAGTCCTTGGAGGCTCTACAAACATACGCTGAGGATATTGACAGGGAACCTCAGCTGATTATTTCTGAAGGACTGAGGGAAATACTGTAAATTTTAGTTGGGGAAGAGATTCCTGCTATGTTGATTGAGTGCAGGCAAGAGTCTGAACCTCCTAGGGTTTTTAGGGCAGACATCCCTCAGAAGAAAAAGCAGAAAACCAAGCATGTTTCCCTTGGTACTAAAGATCCCCAGCGGGAATGGCACAGTTTTACCCAGGCTTGTCTAATGCCTTAATAGGCTTAAAGCCTCCCAAAGGAGTTTCTGTACCTGCTCCTCCTTGGTCATCTGCTCCCTGTAAGAGGCCCAGATAACAGGAATCCTCTGAAGAGGATTTGGATTCTGAGGAAGAGTCACTGGCATATTCTCTGAAATCCCTTGAGTGATGGAATATTTCAAATGGGACTGTTCTCAGGTTTCTGATATTCAAAAGAAGCATTATGAACTCCTCCAGATGAAGTCTGCTGCGCCCTCTGCTGTACCTCCAGTCTTGGCTGCTTTTCAGCAGCCTCTGTAACTCCTGATTCTCAAGCACAGACCCTAAGAAATCTGATAGATTTGACAAGGTACCTGATGATTTTACAATCTGCTGATCCTTCTGTAGTATCTGTCTCATCCGGTAAACCGTCAAAACTTCTGCCTTCTACTAAACTACAAGGACAAGGACAGTAGATCTATGGAACGTATTAGCAAAAAAGGTGTATACTGCTGTCGCCCAGGCTTTTTGGGCTAGTAATTACCAGACCCATGTGACTTGATATGCTATAGCCCTTCTTTTTCAAGCTTCTCAGACTGTCTCTGACCTCACTGATTCAGAAGGGAAGGTCTCAACACTTTCTCTACTGGGTTCTGCCTCTCATGTAGCTTGCCACTCTGTTAAATGTAGTATGTTACAGCTGACACCACCTTTAGGGCTGCTACATTTGGTTCTGTTTTGAGACATTATTCCTGGTTTTGTTTCCAGCCCTTACCTGATGATATTAAGGCTAATTTGTTGGATGCTTCTCTTAATAAGAACCTATTTGGTTCTGCTGCTGCTAACCTGTTTAAGTCCCTTCAGGATAAAGGCAAGGCCTTGCAGGATCTGAAGCATATTTTTTGTCTCCTATCCCTAAGTTCCAGAGGAATTATCCTTCCAAATCTGCTTTTGTAAGCAGACTGTCTCACCTTCCTCCAAGGTAAGAAGGGTAATAGGTGTGTACCTCCTGCTAAGTCTACTCAGGTTTCCTTATCCCTTCATCTTTCACTGTTCCTTCCCAATTGGTTAAGGGTCCACTCAAGACTCTTGGATTCTGTCCATTATCTGCCAGGGATACTTTACCATATGGAATTCTCTTCCTCCTTTACTGGATATCCCTCAACCTCTTCAGGAACAGTTTCCTTTCTTTCCAGAATTGCTTCACAGCCTTTTGGCTTAGGGCAGTATTCAAATTGTGTTTCCTGCCCAGGAGGGGAAGGGATTTTATTCACAGATGTTTATGGTCCGCAGGAAGGAAGGGACCTGGAGACCCATTCAGGATCTTTCTCAGCTCAACACCTTTCTGAAGATCTCTTCCTTTCGGATGTTGTCCCTTCACAACCTGTTCTCTGTTCTTCTTCCCTAGGAAATCTTAGTATCCGGGACCTTAAGGATGCCTATCTTCGCATCCTATTCATTTCCTTTTCAGGAAGTTTTTAAGTTTCTCTGTTTCTTCCTTGCAGATGTTCTTCATTCCACATTGCTGCAGTCCTAACTATTGGGTAGTCCGTTGTCCCAGTCGGCCCGAATACCAAAGTATATGGCTGACGTCGGTCAAGGCGCATTAGACTGACGTCAGTACGTCAGGGTACTAATGCGCATGACCGACGTCATATCCTCAGTCTTTTTTGCCGCATGGTCCGATGCAGAAGCAGTTTTGCGAGTGCAGGTTGGCGTTCTGAAAGTTTCTGAAGTCAGAGTTTCAGACCGAATCAAAGTTGGCTAAGTACCCGTTGGGAATATTTTGTTTTTCTTGCCTCAGTATTTAACCGGATGTCAGAAAAAGTGAATAACTGTATTTCTTGTGGGAAACAGATACCTCATAGGGATTACCATACTTTGTGTATACCTTGTTTAGGGCCTGAGCACGGCGTTGTTGGATGCGCTCTTGTGCTAGATTTAACAAACGCACTATTAAGAGAAGGTTAGACTGTGCCAGGTTAGTTTTGGGAAGCGTTGTAATTATAAAATGCCGCCGGATGCTCCGGCCGCTTCGCCAAAAGCGCAAGGACAAAGCAGCAAAGCCTAGAGTGGAAGAACCGACAGTCCCGGACGTCGGTTCTTTAGAAGGCTCAGTGGAGCCGGAGGTTCTGCCAGGAGTTTCTTTGGAGTCTCAGGAGAGACTTTACTGTTACAGGATGTGTCCTCTCAGGAAGTAGGCCAGGCTGAAGGGGCTTCTCAGGTGGCTGTTCTTCCCTCTCTTCCTAAGGTGGTTAGAGCCTCCCCTTCTGTTTCCAAGGCTTCTTTGAGAGGCAGGCCAAGTTTAACTTCAGTGGGGGTTTCTCCTAGTGCTTCAGGGTCTTTGCCTAAGAAACATATGCTTAAAATGGCAGAGGATTTGATTACTATGATTAGAGGTTCTATGCCCCCTCCTGATAAGAGGCCTAGGGTGGAACCTGAGTTTGAGAGTTTTGAGCAGTGTTCGGAGGCTTCTGAGTCTTGGCTGAAGACTTGCAGGAGTATCCTCCTTATTCTGATTCTGATGTGGATGATTCTACTCCTTCAGCTTCTCCTCCTGAGGATTTTTCATTTTCAGAGACTCTACATTCCATGAGGGAGCATTTTAAATGGGAAGGTCAAGATTTCTCTGATTCCAGGAAGAGGCTTAGGGAATTCTTGTTTTACCCCAGCATAGGCCTTTAGCTATACCTCCTGTTCTGAATGTGGTGGAAGATGTTTTTGCAGAGGCTTCCCTGAATCCTGATTCTTTGCCTCCTGCCCCAGTTAAACCGGATAGGTACTATAGGGTGCCTGAAGCTCATAAGTATCTTTTAAGAGTCCTAGGGCAGACCCGAAACTGTCTCTCAGGGGCCTAAAGGTGTGAAGGCTTCTGTTGTTAAAAATCCTGTTCCTCCTGATAAAGAGGCAAGGGCTTTGGATAGATGGGGAAAGAAAGTGTATACTTCTTCCACTTTAGCCATGAGGCCGTTGAATTGTCAGTTTCACATGTTAAAATATCAGAATTATCTCCTTTCACAATTGAAGTCTAAGGTGGATGCTCTGGCAGAAGGTATTGAGTGTAAAGAGTTGCAGGATTTAGTTCATGTGTCTGAACAGGTGGGTAAGCATTCCTTGCAGTGTGGTTTTGATGCTGTGCAGGCCTCCTCGAGGGTGGCTGCCACTGGTTCTGTTCTTCGTAGGCACGCCTGGTTGAGGGATCAGAATTTAGCTGAGCATGTTAAGACAAGGATTTTGGATGCTCCTTTACAGTCTGATGTGTTGTTTGGTTCGCCTGTGGAAGCAGTTTTAAAGAAAATGGAGGACAAGGCTAAGTCTATGCAAACTGTTAAGGATTTTTGCAGGTGCAGCCTCAAGTTTAGTAGAAATTGGCCTTCTAAGGGATGGACATATCCTGCTTATGATTCCCAGTCTAGGGGTAGGTCTAGGCGTGGTAGGGGCAGAGCTCAAGGTTCTTTTAGGCCTAGAACAGGAGTTCACCTGCTCAGACTTCTGGTGAGGGCAGGGGTCAGTCCTTTCGTAAACAGACCCAATGACCTACCTTTTCAGCTGCCAGTACATTCTCGCCTGGCAGCACCTTTGGGAGGAAGGCTGGCTCTTTTCAAAGAAAATTGGGATTTAATTACCCAAGACAGATGGGTTTTGGATATCATTCACCACGGTTACAGGTTTTATTTCCATACCTTGCCTCCTTTCAAAGGCATGCCAGACATTCCTCCTCTACAAAGACAAGAGGCTCACAAGCAAATTTCTCTGTTGCTCCAAATAGGGGCCATTCAGCCAGTTCCTGTGCCAGAAAGGGGCCTAGGATTTTACTCTCGCCTGTTCCTAGTACCGAAGAAGGGGAACACGTGGAGACCAATTTTGGATTTATCTATCCTCAACACTTATCTGGACATTCCCAAGTTCAAAATGTTGACGTTACAACAGCTTTTACCTCTGCTGGGCAAAGATCACTGGATGGTAACTTTAGATCTCAAGGAAGCTTATCTTCATGTGCCTATCAGACTAAGTTGCAGGAAGTATCTGCGTTTTCTAGCTGGAGATTCTCATTATCAGTTCTCTGCATTGCCCTTTGGCTTATCCACTGCGCCCAGAGTATTCACAAAGGTTCTGGCTCCAGTGATAGCTTACTTCAGGCTAAAAGGAATCCAAATCTATCCTTACTTGGACGACTGCCTGATTCTGGCTCAAGAAAAGGAAGACCTTTTACAGCATTTGGAATATGTGATAGCAGTGCTAAGATGCCTAGGGTATTCTGTGAACGAAATAAAGTCCAGTCTAGTACCCTCTCAAGACATGTGCTTTCTGGGTGTGAGACTGAATACAGCAGCCCAGATGGCCTTTTTAACCCCGGACAAACAAAAGAATCTTTCCATTTACTTCCATCAACTATCTCTTCAGTCCGGGCTGACTGCAAGGACAGTCCTTCAAGCCTTAGGGTTCATGGCATCTTGTATTCTGGTGCTTCCCAATGCCAAACTGCATATGAGGAAGCTGCAATGGTATCTCAAAATTTATGGACACAGCACTGCCAGGATTTGGACACTGTCATTCAAATAATACCTTGCATTCAAAAGGAATTTTTGTGGTGGGCTCAGGAATGTCACCTAAACAAGGGACTCTCTGTGACCCAGCCAGAGGCGAGTCAGATTCTAACGACAGATGCCTCAGACATTGCTTGGGAGCTCATCTAAATGGAAAGTGGATACAAGACAAGTGGCCTGCCAGACTACAGCATCTACATATCAACATGAAAGAGATGTTAGCAGTCCAGTTTGCATTAATGGCTTTCAAGGAGTTACTTCTTCCAGGGCAGGTGTTGATTCTAACAGACAACACAACTGTCATGTGGTACATCAACAAACAAGGGGAACACATTCTTACCGTTGTGCAGGCAAGCAATGATTTTATGGGAGACTGCGCTCAGCTTGCAACTAACTCTTCAGGCAAGGTTTCTGCCGGAGCACAGAACTCCTTAGCAGATGTGTTAAGCAGACAAATCATGGATCCCCATGAGTGGAAAATGGATCTTCATGTATTTGAAAATTGACAGTGTCATGGGGAACTCCAGACATAGATCTGTTCGCTTCTCCACTAAACCACCAGCTGCCAAAGTTTTGCACAAAGAGGTTTCATCACACAGCTTGGAAAGTGGATGCTCTTTCTTTCAGTTGGAAAAATCTTCATGTGTATGCCTTTCCACCTCTGCCTCTTCTCCCAAAGGTGCTCCTAAAGGTCAGACAAGACAAGCCAAGGATGATTTTAATAGCTCCAGATTGGCCTCGGCAACACTGGTACCCATTACTGAGGAGTCTGGTAAGGAAGCCTCCATGGCCTTTACCTTTGATTCCACACCTGTTGTCTCAGAGGGGCGGTCACCTGCTCAATGTCAAGCTTCACTCTCTTCATCTAACAGCCTGGCATATTCTGTTTTGAAACACAGCAGGTCTCAACTTCCTCAACAAGTTTTAAATGTGATTTTGGAAGCCAGGAGACCTAGTACAAGGAAAGTGTACGCAGAAAAATGGAAGAGATTTTATTTTGGAGTGCAGCAAACAATTTGGAGATTTCTGAGCCTAATTTGAGTGTGGCTCTTCAATATCTTACTGAGTTATTGGACAAAGGTTTGTCTTTCTCTTCCATTAAGATTCATGCTGCAGCAATTTCAGCTCACTATGATTGTGACCCACCATTGTTTTCGCATCCTTTGTTCAAGCAATTTCTTAGAGGGGCAAAGAATATAAGACCCCACGTAGAGCTCCTACTCCTGCTTGGGATCTCAATTTTGTGTTGGAGAAACTTACTCTACAACCTTTTGAGCCTCGGCTACTGCTGAATTGAAATACTTGTCATGGAAGACTGCTTTTTGTTGGCCATTACTTCTGCAAGAAGGGTTTCTGAATTGCAGGCCCTTATGGCGGTAGAGCCTTTTGATTTTCATAAGGATAGGGTATCATTACGTACTAATCCTTCCTTTATGCCTAAGGTGGTTTCTAGTGTGGCTTTAAACCAAACTATTCATTTGCCTACTTTTTATGCAGATCCCCAAAATAAAGGGGAAAAGATTTTGCACACTTTAGCTGTACACAGGCAATTGCGTTATTATTTAAGCAGGACTAAGGATTTTAGGCAGTCTGAGCAGTTGTTTGTTTCTTTTGCTTTGAGTTCTCAGGGCAAGCCTGTGTCAAAACAAACTATTTCTAAGTGGATTGGGTTTTGCATTGCATTTTGTTATTCCCATCATGGCAAGGAGATTCCAGCTGGGATTAGGCCTCATTCCACTAGGGCTACTGCCACTTCAACAGCATTTCTAAGGGGGGTGGCAACTAAGGATATTTTGGAGGCAGCTACTTGGAGTTCAGTGCATACTTTCTCTAAGCATTATCACCTTCCTCTCTACTCTAAATCTAGGGCTGGTTTTGCCACAGCTATTTTGCAAGGCATGTTGTCAGCTCCTGCTTCCTTATGATTTGCCAGCCTCCCTTACCTCTGCTTTGGGATTCTACCCAATAGTTAGGACTGCAGCAATGTGGAATGAAGAACATAGTACAGTTTTGTACCTACCATAAATGTAGATGTTCGAGGATCCACATTGCTGCAGTCCAATTTACTCCTCCTTCCCTCTGTGTTTAGGGGTGGTTGTGTAGGTGAGGTTATACTCTGGTAATTTTGTATATATTGTACATATTTTTGGTGCAGGAATGTTTGGAGTTTTTGGTTTTGGCCTTGTCTTTTTAGGGTCTTCTGACATCTGGGGCAAGAAAAGACTGAGGATATGGCGTCGGTCATGCGCATTAGTAACCTGACGTACTGACGTCAGTCTAATGCGCCTTGACCGACGTCAGCCATATACTTTGGTATTCGGGCCAACTGGGACAGCGGACTACCCAATAGTTAGGACTGCAGCAATGTGGATCCTCGAACATCTACATTTATGGTAGGTACAAAACTGTACTTTTCACTTCTCTGCTGCCCCAGGGGTATTCACCAAATGTCTTGCTCCTGTCATTGCTTTCTTTCCAGGATGAGAGGAGCTCAAATATTTCCTTATCTGACATCCTTCTCATTCAGGCTTCATCCCCTGAGGTCTTGCTTCAACACCTCCAGTTTATGGTTTGTCTCTTACAGTGCCTAGGGTTTACCAGAAACTTTCAGATGTCAGTCCTGGTTCCTTCTCAGGATCATGTGTTTCTCAGTTGCAGGATCAAGGCAGTTCCCATGCTGGCATCCCTGCCTCCACCAAAGGCTCTCTCTAATCATCTTTTATTCAATGTGTTCTTCCTCAGTCGCAACCATGAATTTTCTCAGGGTTTTAGGATTCATGGTTTCCACAATTCCAGTTTTGCCTCTGACTAGACTTCATATGAGAAAATTACAGTAATTCCTAAAGTCATTGTGGCTTCAACTCTGTCATCTACTGAATTTTTAGTTCCTCTCTTTCCATGCCTCAAACCCGAGCTTCAGTGGTGGATTAATTAACTTTCTCTCCGCCTGGGATTTCCTTTCAACCCCCAGTCCCTTCTCAGGAACTTTTCTGGATGCCTCAGGCAGGAGGTGGGGAGCTTCCTTTGGTTCCTTCAAAGTCCAGGGTCTCTGGCCATCCTCATCAGAGGGCAAATCACATCAACATAAAGGAAATGAGAGCTCTCTTTTAAGCTTTTCAGACTTTCCATTCCCTGTTTCTTCCAGGACCTCTCAAAATCTTCACAGAAAATATCACTATGAAGTTGTATATCAACAAGCCAGGGTTCGCAGACTGGCTTTTCAGGTCTGGGATCTAGCTGCCTAGTATCGAGTGGCTCTTCAGGCTGTATACATTTCCTTCAGTGAAATGAATAGTGGTAGACTCTTTCAGCAGGTCCAGTACACAGGCTCATGAATGGATGCTTCACAGAGATGTTTTTCTGGACATTGTCCATTGATGGGGTACTCCACAGGTAGATCTTTTTGCCTCCCCTTTAAATAGACAACTTCTTCTTTTTTGCACTAAAGTCTCAAGTCATCTGGCTTGGAAAGTGGACACACTATATTTTCATTGAGAGGGGTTATTTCTCTACGCCTTTCCCCACCCCTTCCTCTGATTCCAGGGACCTGCTCATGATGTGCTTATGATTCCTCCTCCCATGTTTCTCTTAAGCTTTTGTTCTCTCCCATTTGTAAAGAATACTGCAACAGTGATATGGAAGGACAGTACAGTTGTTTAAAATCTTACCATAACAGTAGATGTCCTTATCTTCACTGTTGCAGTATCTGTTCCCTCCCTTCTCCCCCTTGTGTTCCACCATTCTGCTTCTGTCTTGCTGGCCTGGAATTATTTTCCTTTTTCTCCTTCTGGATTCACATGTTCCTCCTAATTCCTAGGAATGTTGTTCTTCCTGGGGCTTTTCATTTCTGAGTTCTGTATATCCATATGTTACCTTTATGCCCTACTCCTTGAGCGGGGACCATACATGTGATGTATGACATCTGTAAAATCCTAAGGCTTTGGAATACTTGCCTGATGTTGGGCTACCCTTAGCAGGGAATCCCATTTGTAAAGAATACTGCAACAGTGAAGAGAGGGACATCTACTGTTATGGTAAGATTTTACACAACTGTACTTTACTCAGCTAACTACCCATTATTTTTGTCTGATTATGAATTTCCGCTGCTTCACATTTTCTGTGCTGCTAGCTTTTAGCTGTTCCAAAATTATTTTTTTTCAGCAACTAACTCCATGATTTTCATTGTAGGTGAAAACAAGTTAGTAGATGTTCTTCGTGTTTCACTGTTGCAGTCATTACATTTGGGTTAGCTGCTTGCAGGTAGCCTTCAGTCGGCCTGATTAACAAAGTCTTGGGTCAGTTGCTTCTTCCATGACGTCAGGTCGTCAGGGGCATAAAACATGCAGCCAACGCCATTATCCCAGTCTTTCTTGCCGTGTGGTGCCCGAAGCAGAAGCAGTTCGCAAGTGCCGGTCAGCCAACTCCTGAAATTTTAATTTTCGAGTTTCAGAACCGAAGTCTTCAACTAAAGCTGAGTACCCCATTGGGGAAACTTTTTCTTGCTCCTTACCGATGTCAGTAAAAGTTAATAATTGCATTACTTTTGGAAAGCAAATACCTCATAACGATTTTCATTCGTTCTGTATTCCTTGCCTAGGCCCTGACCACGATGTACCTTGCTGTTGGTTTTGTGCTGTATTTAATCAGCGCACTATCCGACATCGGTATATTTTCGCCTCCAAATATTTCGATTCACGGTTTAATTATCCAGAAATGTCGTCAGTTAGCCATCCGACTACCGGGATTCCGAAAAAATGCAAAGATAAAGACAGAGACAGGCCGCCAAGGTCCAAAACTGCCAGCAACGCTTCTCCTGAGCCAGTCGCCAGTACGCCGGTACTCAGTGAGGTGCTTTCACAGCACCCTGATACCCACTACTTCTGATTCACAGGCCTCTACTGAGACCCATTCGGAGTCCGGTATGCCACAAGATGCTTCAACTATGGAACCCACAGATGTCTCTACCTTGGATGGGTCCGGAGCCGCTGAGCAGGCACCGACTTCTGAGGGTGTATTCAGGCCTACGGACTTGCATATTAATCCGACGGCTTCCTTCTTCACTTAGGCCTAAATCTCGAACCATGCCTAAAAAAATGATGCCCAGGCCACATGCTCAGGCCTCTGTGCCTAAAAAACAAATGATAAGAATGGCTGAAGATCTAATAACTCTAATCAGGGGTAGCCAACCCCCCCCCCCAACACCTTCTAAGAGGCCTAGGACTGAAGTTGTTTATGAATCTTCTGACCAGGATTCTGTTTTTTCTGATTCTTCTGATGATCTGGATTTGCCCTTATCTACTTATGAGGATTCTGATGCAGAGGACTCTATCCCCTCTGCTTCCCCTCCAGAGGATTTTTCTTTTGGTGAAACCTTACATACTCTAAGGTAGCATTTCCACTGGGAAAGCCAGGATTTTTCTGATTCAAATAAGAGGCTCAGGGATTTCTTACTCCTGCCTCAGCTTAGGCCTTTAGCTATCCCTCTTGTACTAGACATTGTTGATGATGCTTTTTCAGAATCTAGTTTGGCCCCTGATTCCTTGCCTCCTGCTAGCAGAAAACCTGACTGATACTACAGGGTCCCTGAGTCACACAAGTTCCTTTTTAAAAATCCTATTGCGGATCCCGAGACTATTTCTCAGGGGCCCAAGGACATTAAGGCTTCTACTGCTAAAAATCCTACCCCTTCTGATAGAGACTCCAGGGCGCTGGATAGATGGAGTAAGAAGGTTTACACTTCTGCAGCCTTGGCCATTAGGGCTTTAAACTGCCATTTTCATATGTTAAAGTATCAGCAACATGTTATTGGATTGCTTAAACAGAAAATGATGTTGATTGATTGTGTGGAAAATAAAGAATTACAGGATTTAATGCATTCTGCTGAACAGGTTGGAAAACATACTTTGCAATATGGTTTTGATTCATTAGAGGCCTATTGCAGGGCTGCTGTTACTGGGTCTGTGCTCAGAAGGTATGCTTGGCTTAAGGAGCAGTCTTTACCAGATCATGTTAAAGCTAAATTGTTGGATGCTCCCTTAAATCAGGACCGCCTGTTTGGAACAAGGCTGAGGAAGTTCTTAAAAAGATGGAAGATAAAGCTAAATCTATGCAAAAAGTTAAAGATTTCTTACAAGTTCAGCCTCCTAGATTTAGTAGGCACTGGCCCTCTAAATATTGGTCCTTTCCAGCCCCTTCCAAGTCTTCTCTAACCAAACCCAGACACAGCAGGAACCCTAAGTTTCAGTCCCAGGAGGGACACACAGGACTAAGCAGTGAGGGGCCTCCACTTCCAAATCTGGGAGTAATAAGACTCCCCCCTATGGTAAACTGTCTCAATGACTTCCTTTTAAAATTTCCAAGCACTTATCAACTGACTGCCCCTTTGGGGGGAAAGACTGCTTTTTATGCCAAGAACTGGGAGCTCATTACCCAGGACAAATGGGTTTTAAATATAGTGTCCCAGGGATACAGATTTCACTTCCACACATTGCCAACACCAAACGGATGGCCGACCTACCCCCAAACCAGTGGGTAGAGGCCCAAAAACAAGTACTTTCTCTCTTAAGCATGGGGGGGCTGTTCCTTTGGTACCAGAAGAGGAAAAGGGACAAGGTTTCTATTCAAGACTTTTCCTGGTACCCAGAAAAGACAATTCATGGCATCCTATCTTGGACCTGTCTACTCTAAACACCTTTTTGGAGATTCCAAAATTCAAGATGCTGATTCTTTACGAGTTACTTCCTAAACTAGGCAAATACGCCTTGTTGGCAACACTAGATTTAAAAGAAGCATATCTGCACATCCCAATCAGGGAATCTTGCAGAAGATACCTTCGCTTCAAAGCAGGCCACACACACTATCAGTTCTCTGCACTGCCCTTTGGCTTATCTACTGCACCCAGTGTATTCACAAAGTACCTAGCTCCAGTTATTGCATTTTGCAGGCAAAGAAATATTCAAATATACCCATACCTGGACGATTGTCTAATTCAGGCAGAAAGCCAGGACATACTTTTGAATCATCTGGCCTTTGCACAAAGGGTTCTAACTTGTCTGGGGTACACCATAAACGAAAAGAAACCTCACCTGGTACCCTGTCAACAAATTATATTCCTGGGAGCAAGCTTGAATACAACTTCCCAGATGGCTTACCTCACGCCAGAGAAACAAATTCATTTGACAACCTATTTCAAACCAGTGGCCACAAAAGCCCTGCTGTCCGCAAGACAAATACGGTAAGCCTTGGGGTTCATGGCCTCCTGCGTTCTTCTAATTCTGTATGCAAGACTGCATATGAGGAAACTAGAGTGGTTTCTAAAAAGCCTGTGTTGTCAACATTCCCATGATCTAGAAGCAATGATTCCTATCATACCTTGCCTATGCCTGGAGTTCCTTTGGTGGACAGTGGCCTGCCACCAAAACAAGGGACTACCTTTCACACCACGTACCTTGCTGTCGGTTTTGTGCTTTATTTAATCAGCGCACTATTCATCATTGGTATATTTTCTCCTCCAAATATTTCGGTTCTCTGTTTAATTATCCAGAAATGTCATCAGTTAGCCATCCGACTACCGGGATTCCGAAAAAATGCAAAGGTAAAGACAGAGACAGGCCGCCGAGGTCCAAAACTGCCAGCAATGCTTCTCCTAAGTCAGTCGCCAGTTCGCTGGTACTCAGTGAGGTGCTTTCGCTGCCCCTGATACCCACTGCTTCTGATTCACAGGCCTCTACTGAGACCCATTCGGAGTCTGGTATGCCGCAAGATGCTTCAACTATGGAACCCGCAGATGCCTCTACCTTGGATGGGTCCGGAGCTGCTGTGTAGGCACCGACTTCTGAGGGTGTATTCAGGCCTACGGACTTGCATATTAATGCAACGCCTCCTTCTTCACTTAGGCCTAAGTCTTGAACCATGCCTAAAAATCCGATACCCAGGCCACATACTCAGGCCTCTGTGCCTAAAAAACAAATGATAAGAATGGCTGAAGATCTAATAACTCTAATCAGGGGTAGCCCCCCCCCCCCCCCCACACACACACACACCTTCTAAGAGGCCTAGGACTGAAGTTGTTTATGAATCTTCTGACCAGGATTCTGTTTTTTCTGATTCTTCTGATGATCTGGATTTGCCCTTATCTACTTATGAGGATTCTGATGCAGAGGACTCTATCCCTCTGCTTCCCCCCCAGAGGATTTTTCTTTTGGTAAAACCTTACATACTCTAAGGTAGCATTTCCACTGGGAAAGCCAGGATTTTTCTGATTCAAATAAGAGGCTCAGGGATGTCTTACTCCTGCCTCAGCTTAGGCCTTTAGCTATCCCTCTTGTACTAGACATTGTTGATGATGCTTTTTCAGAATCTAGTTTGGCCCCTGATTCCTTGCCTCCTGCTAGCAGAAAACCTGACTGATGCTACAGGGTCCCTGAGTCACACAAGTTCCTTTTTAAAAATCCTATTGCGGATCCTGAGACTATTTCTCAGGGGCCCAAGGGCATTAAGGCTTCTACTGCTTAAAATCCTACCCCTTCTGATAGAGACTCCAGGGCGCTGGATAGATGGAGTAAGACGATTTACACTTCTGCAACCTTGGCCATTAGGGCTTTAAACTGCCATTTTCATATGTTAAAAATATCAGCAACATGTAATTGGATTGCTTAAACAGAAAATGATGTTGGATTCCTGATTGTGTGGAAAATAAAGAATTACAGGATTTAATGCATTCTGCTGAACAGGTTGGAAAACATACTTTGCAATGTGGTTTTGATTCATTAGAGGCCTCTTGCAGGGCTGCTGTTACTGGGTCTCTGCTCAGAAGGCATGCTTGGCTTAAGGAGCAGTCTTTACCGGATCATATTAAAGCTAAATTGTTGGATGCTTCCTTAAATCAGGACCGTCTGCTTGGCAACAAGGCTGAGGAAGTTCTTAAAAAGATTGAAGATAAAGCTAAATCTATGCAAAAAGTTAAAGATTTCTTACAAGTTCAGCCTCCTAGATTTAGTAGGCACTGGCCCTCTAAAAATTGGTCCTTTCCAGCCCCTTCCAGGTCTTCTGAAACCAAACCCAGACACAGCAGGAACCCCAAGTTTCAGTCCCAGGGGGGACACACAGGACTAAGCAGTGAGGGGCCTCCACTTCCAAATCTGGGAGTAATAAGGCTCCCCCTATGGTAAACTGTCTCAATGACTTCCTTTTAAAATTTCCAAGCACTTATCAACTAACTGCCCCTTTGGGGGGAAAGACTGCTTTTCATGCCAAGAACTGGGAGCTCATTACTCAGGACAAATGAGTTTTAAATATAGTGTCCCAGGGATACAGATTTCACTTCCACACATTGCCAACGCCAAATGGATGGCTGACCTACCCCCAAACCAGTTGGCAGAGACCCAAAAACAAGTACTTTCTCTCTTAAGCATGGGGGCTGTTCAGTTCGTACCAGAAGAGGAAAAGGGACAAGGTTTCTACTCAAGACTTTTCTTGGTACCCAGAAAAGACAATTCATGGCGTCCTATCCTGGATCTGTCTACTCTAAACACCTTTTTGGAGATTCCAAAATTCAAGATGCTGACTCTTCACCAGTTACTTCCTATGCTAGGCAAATACGCCTTGTTGGCAACACTAGATTTAAAAGAAGCATGCCTGCACATCCCAATCTTGCAGAAGATACCTTTGCTTCAAAGCAGGTTACACACACTATCAGTTCTCTGCACTGCCCGTTGGCTTATCTACTGTGCCCAGGTTATTCACAAAGTACCTAGCTTCAGTTATTGCATTTTGCAGGCAAAGAAATGTTCAAATATACCCATACCTGGACGATTGTCTAATTCAGGCAGAAAGCCAGGACATACTTTTGAATCATCTGGCCTTTGTACAAAGGGTTCTAACCTGTCTGGGGTACACCATAAACGAAAAGAAATCTCACCTGGTACCCTGTCAACAAATTATATTCCTGGGAGCAAGCTTGAATACAACTTCCCAGATGGCTTACCTCACGCCAGAGAAACAAATTCATTTGACAACCTACTTCAAACAAGTGGCCACAAAAGCCCTGCTATCTGCAAGACAAATACAGCAAGCCTTGGGGTTCATGGCTTCCTGCGTTCTTCTAATTCCGTATGCAAGACTGCATATGAGGAAACTAGAGTGGTATCTAAAAAGCCTGTGTTGTCAACATTCCCAGGATCTAGAAGCAATGATTCCTATCATACCTTGCCTATGCCTAGAGTTCCTTTGGTGGACAGTGGCCTGCCACCAAAACAAGGGACTACATTTCACACTACCCCCTGCCACCCAAACCCTAGCAACAGACGCATCAGACTATGCATGGGGGGTCACCTGGTAGGGAAGTGCATTCAGGGCAAATGGAACCCAAGTCAAATGCGCCTGCATATCAATCAGAAAGAATTGTTAACTGTACAGAATGCTCTGACAGCCTTCAAGGACCACATTCTCCCAGGACAACTAATGGTAAAAACGGACAACACCACTGTTATGTGGTACATAAACAAGCAGGGGGGGTACACATTCTTACCCCCTCTGCAGACTAGCCATGGCATTGTGGAACACAGCCTTGAGCTACCAAGTGCACCTACAAGCTCATTTCCTGCCAGGAAAATTAAATACTCTGGCAGACGGACTAAGCAGAAACCTCATGGACCCACACGAGTGGAAACTGGAACCAAGGATTTTCAACATGTTGACAAGCAAATGGGGGAGCCCAGATGTAGACCTATTTGCCTCTCCCCAGAACTACCAGTTGGACAAATTTTGCACAAGGACTCCCCACAAACAAGCCTGGAAAGTGGATGCTCTGTCCTTCAACTGGAAAAACCTATCAGTCTATGCCATCCCCCCCTGCCTCTGCTCTCCAAAGTACTACTAAAAATCAAACAGGACAAGCCAAGGATGATTTTGATTGCTCCAGACTGGCCACACCAACACTGGTACCCCCTCCTGCGCAGTGTGTCATGGTTATCCCCATGGCACCTGCGTCAGACTCCTTTCCTGTTTTCCCAGCAGGAGAACCAGATTCTACACCCTCAGCTTCTAACACTGAACCTTGCAGCCTGGCTAATTACCTAATATCTCCTTTACCATCCCTCAGTAAACCTGTGTTGGATATAATTTTTATAGGCAAGAAGGCCTAGTACTAGAAAATCTTATGCTGAAAAATGGAAAAGATTCTGTGCCTGGAACCAGTCTCAAGGGATGAGCACAGCAGCGCCCAATTTATCTCAGATTTTAAGGGCCTGTCTTTTTCCTCCATTAAAATCCACACCCCAGCCATTTCAGCTCATTATAACACAGAACCTCCCCTCTTCTCTCATCCACTGCTCAAGCAGTTTCTCAGGGGGGGCCAAAAATTTGAGACCACATAGGAGAGCTCCAACCCCTGTCTGAGACCTTAACTTTGTTTTGGAGAAACTCACTGTACCTCCTTTCGAGCCAGCTGCTACTGGAGACTTAAAATTTCTTTCTTGGAAAACTGCTTTCCTTTTAGCAATCACTTCAGCTAGAAGGGTATCTGAATTACAGGCCCTTATGGCAGTGGAGCCTTTCATCATCTTTCATGCGGACAGGGTGTCCCTCAGAACCAATCCATCCTTCATGCCCAAGGTGGTATCCAGTGTGGCTCTTAATCAGTCCATTCATTTGCCAGCCTTCTTTCCCAATCCACAGAACAAAGGGGAACGGATACTGCATTCCTTAGATGCGTACAGACAACTTAGAATCTACTTGGACAGGACTAAACCTCAAAGGAAATCTAAACAACTGCTGGTGGCATTTGCTGCAGGGGCAGAGGGGAAGGCTATTTCAAAGCAAACCATTTCTAAATGGATAGGCCATTGCATTAATTTCTGCTATAAGCACCATGAAAAACCTATCCCCCAGGGGATCAGACCTCACTCCACCAGGGCTGCATCTACCTCTACAGCCTTTCTCGGAGGCGTCCCTACCAAGGACATCCTAGAAGCTGCTATCTGGAGTTCAGTTCATAGTTTCACCAAGCATTATCATTTGTCAATTTTCTCTAAACCCAGAGCTGGCTTTGACACTGCAGTCTTGCAGGTCCTTATAGCTGGTCCTAATGCTATTTAAATTCCTCCTCCCAACCATAGCTTTGGGAATCTACCCAAATGTAATGACTGCAACAGTGAAACGCGAAGAACATAGTACAATTGTGTACACTTACAATAAATGTAGATGTTTGAGTGTATTCACTGTTGTAGTCATGGTTACCCTCCCTCCAGCCCCCTAACTTCTTTTGGTTATACTTCTACTTTCCTTTACTATGCTTAAAAGCTTTTTGGTGCATTTGCTTTATTGTTGGAGGTATATCATTGTACTTTTATATTTAATTGCTTCCCATTAGGGGGGCACCTGAGGTCTGGGGCAAGAAAAACTGATTTATTCGCGTCGGCTGCATGTTTTATAACCCTGTTGACCTGACGTCATGGAAGAAGGGACAGCAACCGACGCAGGATCCAAGATATTAATCAGGCCGACTGAGGGCTACCTGCAAGCAGATAACCCAAATGTAATGACTGCAGCAGTGAATACACTCGAACATCTACATTTATGGTAAGTGTGCATAACTGTACTTTTCCAGTCTTTGTCTGTCTTCCAGTCTTATAAATGTAAACCCTCCTGCAGTCTTAGGAACATTGTCTTTCTATGATTTGTTATAACATTTAATTATTGTTATTACTTTTTCATTCAGCTGTATAACAATTCTAAAATTACTTCTATCACCTTTTATCTTGTACACCTTTATTTTTTGGAGTTGTGTAGGGTTCTTTTCTTCTGTGAAGGAGTTCTAATAGCCCCACCCAGTTTCCTATTTCTGGTTGTGTTTTGTGACTCTTCTTTTGCTTCTGTAATTAATTCTAAGGAGAAATATTCATATAGCATCCTTGCTCCTCCTATATGTATTTTTTGAAAGTTTTCCTTTCCATCATTGACTAAATTTGCTATTTTTTTCACTGGATTACAGCTATTTTGTCTTCTGTTTTACTGCTGATTTATAATTGTTATGATTATTATTATTTGTTTGCCTTGTGCTTCCTTACATTTCCTAAATCCATCCATCCATGCACAACCCCATTTTTGCATATGGGGTCAGGGTTTCACTTCAACAGTGACAATCATCTAGAACCAAGATTTACACCGCCTAGTGACTAGCCATGCCGCAGTAGTTCTTCCACACCATACACTTGCACGCATACACCTGTGTCCAATTTAGTGTGCAATACATTTCCTCTATTTCTTTGGAATGCGGTACAAAACCGGAACAGGAAATCCACACGAACACAGAGGGGGCATGCAGACTTCACACAGAAAGCACCCTGGCTGAGAATCAAACCAAGGAACCTCTTGCTGTGACACGACAACACTATCCACTACACCACTGTGCTTCCCTTGTCATCGTGCCATTTCCTAAATGTTGCATACTGTCCCTAACAATTGGTGCTGTCTAGTTTAAGAGCAGTAATTTTGTTGGTTCAGTGATGACATATTGTATGTATTCACATTACATTTCATACCATCTTTACTTTCCTGTGGTAGTGTCCCATTTTATTACTTTGTGCAATTGAAGTCTAGGCCACCTACTTTTGATTGTCTCAGTTCCCTAATTAAACAGCCACATCCTAAAAACAACTTTTCGTCATCTTAGTGTATAGTTTTCTTCTTATACAAAGATGCATACACTGGCACATATAAAGTGTGGCTTATGATTTAGTTGTTTATCTCCCTTATTTGCACAACATGTTAGGTATGCATAATGTCTAATAGTCATTTGTGAAATTTATCCCCTGTATCTTTTTGGCCTTTCATAATCTTTGACTGGGGGAAAAAAATAGCTCAGCAAGATGTTTATATCCCTGTGTATTTCCTTCATGTTTAAGACATAAACCTGTGGAATTTTTGAGTATTTAGTTTTACTCATGGCTTTACTACAGAAAACAATGCCAAATGTATTGCTTTTAAGAGACGGGGCTAGCTGTTTAGTCACAGTTGAGTGGTAGATCTCAGACCAAGGAAGAATGGAAGCTTTTCAGTTCTGATTGATAAAGTGAGTTGATTGGAAGATAATTTAGCTGAATACATTTTATTCACAAAACATCTATTTTTTTATCACTGTACTGAAACAAACAGAGCCCATTTAGGTCTGTTTAGAACAAAGTAAAGAACATAAATCATAGTGAGTCCCCAATATAAAATGTACAAAGGAGATTTTTTTTAATAAAACAGCAATTATGAGTACTCTAAACTGAATGGAAATGACAACTTGAGGCAGAAGTAGTAAGCAAAGTGTCATATTTTGTGGACATAGAGTTCACTATGCATAGGTGCCAGTTTGCATATGCAGTAGTTTCAGCAATGTTGAGAAAAAAGAAAGAGGTCGCTCCTTGCGTATTCAAGCACTTGCAAGTGTTTTAAACAAATTGTTGTGCATGTGGAGATTGTCGTCCCAGACCTGTGCATTTTGATGTTGTAAGATAAAACATAATGCAAGATGCATCATGTGATATGAATTCTGTGATTTGGTGACTTGAATTATAAGGTAATGGCACAATTGTTACAGACGTAGCACAGACAATGTGTTTTTATGTATACTTAAATCCATAAAATGAGACCAGACTTTGGCTATTGAGAAGGGGCAATTCAGTTTAGTGAGCCGTAGATGACACGAGCTTTTTTGACAGATTTGTGTAATGTTCAAGGAGTATTAAATTCTGTGGTAGGAGGAGTTACGAGTAGCATAGAGGGGCTGTTCCAGGAGGGTAAGACAGCATGGTCTGTGCGGAAGTTTAAAGGCTAGCATTAGTTTTCTGCAGAAAAATTTTTTTTAGAAAAAGCCATTCCAGCCTATATATAATTTCAGGGGCTGATGATGATGGCTAGTGTCTGTTAGTTGTGCTGTGTCAACAATATATGTAGAATGATCTTTACTAAATCCATATTGTAAGGTGATTGTAAATCATATTATGCTGCGTCTACACTTGCTTGTTGATATAAAACTTTTTTTTAAGTAATTGGTAAGTGGCTTGTAGACTGATGGCTGTCCTCTAGTTTTTTGTAGTCTCATCGCTTTAGGGACAATTTTATTTTGCTTGCATAAGGTTAAAACTGAACACTCTTTGATCAGTAAGGTGTAAAGGTGGGCCACATGCGTAGTAAGGAGCTAGCTGTAAATGCCTGAGGAAGATTAACTACATTTAACCTCTTGGAGAGTTGACATTTTAATTTCAGTGTTGCTAACTGGGTGAAATGTTAAAACTGAACACCTTTGTCATGTTGCTGATTGTAATGGAAAAATTAAGATACATTTTTACAGTAGAGGTACTTGGTACCTGCTGCTTAGACTGTGTGTGTTGGTATTCATTATCTTCCATGTTATTGTCTGTCTTGTGACTCTTGTCCTTTTTTCTTAATCAGTTCATGTTATTATATTTACTTGACTATTTCATGCATTCATTATTTCATTCTCGTGCCTGGAGTTTACATCATTGTGAGCTTTAAAGTTTTGAGGGTGACAAGCCAGGTTTCTCTAATACTTTTCTTTGCCTTCCTCCTTGGCTAGGTTAAACAGTTGCTTTGAGATATAAACTTGGCATCTAAGATCCTTGTTTCCTTCCCAGGCAGATGCAGACTGTCAGAGAAATATAGGCCTGCATGTCTGAGAGGATTTATCAGTCTCCAGCAAAGCCAAAGGCTTGAACTTTACACCACATATTCAACTATTTGCTGAACCTGTGTTGTGAAACATTTGTTCCTTATCAGTAGTGTGGGGAAGTGCCTGCTGCTCACCCAAGGCTCCTTCCCAGGTTAACTACACCCTAAACACATTTCATTTCTCCAGGGTATATTTCACTTCTTTTAAGGATGATGTCCATATTTCCTCATACTAAATAAGTAAAGAAAAATAAAAATAAACATTATTTAGCAGTTTTTTTACATTCTGTTGGCATTTCTGTATTAGTTATCTTCTCTTTGTACACCAAGTTAGGGCTGAATGAAATGTCAAGATACTTACTGTTAAAACTGTTTTGTCCTTTATACTGTAAAAATGTTAGACCTGAGAAAATACATACAGTGAAGTAATTCTAGCTTTTCCATGTTTCACACCACTGAGTTCATTAATGTATGTAGGTTCTAAGGATTCATACTTCTTTTACTGTCCGCTACCATTTTCAGGTGAATTCTATTCCTCACATAGGGCAGTAAACCTAAGTTGTAGGAATTCACATTTGTTTTACTTTGTAGTGTGATACCACTGAGAGCAACAGACTAGCCTGAGAAGCTAAATGATTCCTATGGTAGTCTAAACACTGTTTTGCAATGAAATAAAACTGTTTATTGCAGTATGTTTAAACCATATCATAAACTCAAAAGCATGGTATCAGTGCACTAAAGTTTCTGGTACAGTGTCCACGGATTCAAAGCTGGTAATAAATTCGGAATATGCCATTCTAAGTAAGTGTAGAAAGATTTGACATGAGACAGCTGGCCAAGTTTAGCTCATCTTTTCAATACTCAGATTGCCTTTTGGGAAACGCAATGCCAAATTAAAAAAAAAAAGTCACGTCCTTATGTCTGCCTCTGTCTGGCATTTTTACTTAGAAGAAAATAAAAATTAATTAGTTAGGACTACGTAGTGTGCCATATAGATATTAATACAGCACAAAACATCAAGATAAGATTTAAAAAAATGTTTATTCAGCCTTTGGTCATTGCTAGTCCTTATATCATCCCCCAACACATTGCTCTGAACCCCATATGCTGCAATACCTAACCATAAACAGTCGTCTTTCTCCAACACATTGTTTTCGTACCAGCAATAGCACCATTACTGTCTACTTCACTTTGCTGACAGCATTAATAAAAATAGAAACCTAGTGTCTTCATTACACCTAGAACTGTCCAAAGCATTCAACACCATCTCTCACAATAACCTATTAATAATTCTGTCATTCTTGGGTCTCTGTCCCAACTTCCTCTCCTGGTTTAACAGCTACCTAACAGATAGATTCCAAGCAATGAAATGGTAGCAGGAATACTCAGCATTTCTACCCATTACTGTGGGAGTGCCACAAGGGCCCATCCTTGGATCCCTCTTGTTGAACATATTTAGAAATGATATACACACTCCTGCCACTTTTGTCCAATGTGCAGATGACTCTACACTCATTACTCATCTCCAAAGCCTCTAACCTGCAGTAGCTTCAAGAAATTACTCAAAAATCCGTTACACCCATGGAATCCTGGCTAGACGACTCACAACTCCTACTTAACCCCAAAAAATGAAACTACTACTTTTCACTCCTCAAACATTCTTCCAAAACAAAAATCTTGTCAAAATCACTTCATTAAATAACAGCCTGATTGAACAGGTCTCTCAACACCAAACTCTTAGGAATCACCATTGATGACAACTTAAAATTTGACCTGCACTAACAAACTTATAAAAAAAACACCAAAAACTTGGCCTTTTATATAGAACAAAACCCTACCTAACAGACAGAACTAGAGAAACCATAGCTAAAGCCTGCCTCCATTCACTGTTTACTAATCTACAAACTTCCACACAAACAATGCTGGAACAATGCTACAATAAAATGCTTGCATTGTTGCAAATTGCCTTTTGAGAACTCATCACTGTTCTGCCCTTAAACAACTAAGTTGGACTGAACTTCCACATTGCCTCCACTACAGTCAAATACTACTATTTCATACTCTAATGTACTATCTTGATATTTGTCCAGCACTAAAAGGCATGCTTCAACACTACCACCCTACCGAGGCTGTTCGCTCTAAAGGTAAACTCCTCTGCTCCGTCACTAGCATCAGGGGCCTCCTTATACTCACTCTGTAGCTACCCTCTGGGATGCTGTCCCACATGTTCTCAGGTAATAACGTCCCTGCTTTCTTTTTCCTCTTCTACTATATATCTTTGCACTCTTCTACTCTTTTACCAACTATCACTCTGTGTTCACCCACCCCACCTTCTACCTGTGCCTCTCTTATCTCTATTAACAGTCATTTAATTTATATCTCAGAAGGACTCAATCTTTTGGTGTCCACCCTTTAGAAATAACTCAGCATTCTGCATTGTGACTTCTGTCCTACTACATATTTATTTAAGTATATCTGTATATAGAGTATAATTAATATAAGGATAATTATACTGTATGTATAGTTACTGTCTTATCTATATTGACATTGTAACATTTATTGTAATTGTATTCTGCAGGACATTGCTGAAATTGTATAACTTAAAATATTTTGGTTTTCCTGAGTATATTGGAGCTTTTCTCCCTGGAGCTCCACTGTAAAGTCGCCTAGAATAAAAGACCTAAAGTTTGCTTTTTACATAACTAGGACATGTTGGAGAGACAGATATGTTTCTCAGAGAATTCCCATTCTATGGAACAGGCTCCCCACCCATGTGAAGCAGAGTTTCTTCTTATCCCTGTTTTAAGCGCAGTTTGGACCGATGGATGGGAAATCGAAAATTTACCCCTGGTCTGGCTCCTATGTCTCTGATGGACACAGGCAGTCACTAAATCACCAGCAAAAAATCAAATTTGTGAGTCAGGTTTGGGTTGTACAGCTGGGCTTATAAGGGTCATAGTGGTCATTAGCCTGGTATACACTTATGAACCTTTGCAAGGTCAACAAATACAAAATGAATAAGTTAATTGTGTGTGCACTGGACTTCTGTTAGTTGCCTTAACTGGGGATATTCTATCACCTGTGATAGTCAAAGCTAGAAATTGTTGGAATGTACTATTAAAGCAAACTGCCTCAACTTTTTCCCCGGACTAACAGCACTTTGCTGTCTGCCTTTGATTAGTGTAGTTCTGGGGCATAAGTTTTCAGTTAACATATCTTTAGAAATCAAAAAAAAATGTTTTTGAGTTGTTGATTGTATTACATTGCATTTCTGTCCCAGAAATATCCATCTGCTGCTTAATGTTCTCCAAGCACTGATAATATGAGAAAAGGCAAAATCATTTGTATTTGTGGAATATAACAACAGCAAAAACTACATGTAAGTTAAGCCCTTTTTCCTAGGTATAAAATGTAAAGTTGTGCAGTAGCCTGTTTATAAACGGTTTGAATGCTATGGCAGTATAGTTATGGTGTATGTTAACTGACTTTGTGATAAAGCGAGCACAGCAGTTTCAGTTTCATTCAGCAAGAAATCGTGTTCATAGTAGTAAAGTCAGCAGTATTTTCTGTGATGTTTCCTGATGCTAAGGCTGTGTGTAATGAAGGAAAGGTTAGTTGCATCCAGTCTTCAGCTTGTTTTGTCTTGTCAGCTTATAACTGTTCCTGTAATGTCCAACAGTTAACTATTCTGTGTGTGCTTTACTCTGATAAGCAGTTTAATCTGAGGAAATTTGTTTTCTGTTTTGTTTCAGGACTGTGATTCTGAGTGAGGGGCCTTGCAAGCGTTTCTGATTGTTGTGTACAATGGATTTAATTGCATACCTGAAGACCCATTTTATAATTCACCTCATCATTGGGTTTGTGTTCTTAGTGAGTGGACTAATCATTAACTTCATTCAGCTATGTACAGTAGTCATCTGGCCATTAAACAAACAACTGTACCGCAGAATCAATTGTCGCCTTGCCTATTCACTCTGGAGCCGTGAGTATACTTTTAGTAACAAAGCCATTTTTCCATAGTATTTGTTTGCAGGGTATGTTTTTATTTGTATACTTTATTTGTGGTGTTTTTATTCAGACAAATTACCAGCACAAAACATTTTGTGCTTTCATTTCTCTTCTTACACAGTTTGTTGTAATCCAGGTTACAATATAATGTCACCTTTTGCATTGCATCTGTTTTGCTTCATGTCTCAATGTACCCAAATTATGTTTTAGAATGGTATTTGTTAAGTGTTCCATTTTGACCCGTGTGATTAAAAATCCATTGTCTTATACTTTACCAAAAATTTCCAAAATGTGGTGCTATGCACTTCTGTTGTAATATTTTGCCTTATGTTAATTTTAACAATATTTTTTTCTTTTGTGTGCATTGCTGGATCTTCAGGAAAGACTCTTACTGCAGTATTCATAACATTTAAACTTCTGCTTATCAGCATAAGTTATTGTCATTTCATGAGCAAACCAGTAAGCAAAGGCCTGCAATAAATGCAGCACTGGCAGGTAGCATATTCATTCAGTCCTCCTTGGTGCTTTGAAGCCAGTAGCTGCATCTTTTATCAGAAATAGATTCATTGGTCATTTTGGCCAAAAACGTCAGTTTATAAATATTTTAAAGCTTGAATAGATGATGTCCTTCCATTTCACTGTTCGGTATTCATTACAATAGGGAGTCCTCTGCCAAGGGCGACCCAGTGTCTGGCCAATGTACCAAACAAAGCCTTTAGGTTGCTTTAAGGTACACCGTGCATCACACATATGCTTCTTAGGGCATAAAGGTGATATCCGAACATACCATCCTCAGAACTTGTTTGCTGCCAGTCCGAACACCATCTCTTGATTATCAGTCTGAGCACCCATTCCTTTGCTGATTCATACCAAGCCTTTGCAGGTAGTGCCCCAATGGGGTTTTGTTTTACTTAGCTTCCTTTTATTACATTGTTGCTTGTGGGATAACATGTCATCCAAGAAGGGTAAATGGTAAATGCCAGTGTGGGAGACAGATTCTCCATAAAGACTGGCATGAACAGTGTCTGTTTTGCCTTGGCCCTTCGCACGACCATACATCCTGCTCTATTTTTCAGGCCTTTGTTCCTAAGCCCCTTCATAGTAGACTTTCCTCTTTGGCCCTTTATATTGAAAACCACTGTCTTAACCTTCTTGCTAAGGATACAGTGGGGGAAACGTCCTGCTCTGAGGGACAGACATCTGTGAAGAAGGCCAAGAAGTTTAGCCAAGAATCTTTGCTCTTCAGGCTCTGCCAGATGTCTCCTGAGGCGAGTGAATGCCTGGAGGTTTGCCTGACTTTATTGTTGGACTCCTGTGCCACAACCGGATTGGAGGCTGGCAGGGCTCCGACTTAAAGCATGTCCAAGGAGTCATTGCAGACGTGTGCTTCAGGTGTTCAGGGGGAACCACGGCTGATTATCTCTGAGGGGCCTGGGGGGATTCCTCAAATCTTAGCCAGAGAAAAAGTCCCTACTACCATTATTGAATGCTGTCCTGGTTCAGTGCCTTCTAACTTCTATAAGGTGTACGTCCCAATGAAGAAAAAGCAGAAGACTAAACATATTTCTCTTGCCCCTAAGGCTCCACAGAGTGAATGGCAATCCTTCTGTGATGAAAGGAGATAATTCCAACACCGCTAACTGGAATTTTGTAAATAATTATATGTCATTGGTAATTATCAAAATAATGCTTGTGTTACAAATGTATTAGAACTGTATGTCATGTGTATATCAAATGTATATCATGTGTATATCAAACTGCTTGTACAGACATGTGTGTCGAAAATGTGTTTGCAAAGTGCTGTGTTTGAAATGTAACCACGTAGTGCCCTACTGGAAGAGAACGGAAATGTAATTACTCCATGGTAAAGCTGTAATTGCTGGTGCTAAATTGTCTGATACTGATTGCTTAAATTCTAATGCAGTTAAAAATTGTTTATTAAAGTGTTTTAAGTTAACACCTGAAGCTTATAGAAAAAAGTTTCATGGGCACAGATGCAAGGCAGATGAAACAGTGTGTGTGTGTGTCAGCTACTTGGGCAGGGACACGAGGCACTGATTGGACAATGAGGGTGCTGGAGGTCTTGGCTTGGTCACTCAGCTGAGATCTCAACTCTGTAGCTGTTCCTGTAGGGAGTCTTATTAGGGATCTGGAGGAAGACTGAGAAACCAGTCTCGGACTGACTGTGGTCTCTGTATGCTCTTAAGGGAAATTGCACTTGATGCAGAGAGCTGCATCAGGAAATACTGTATGTGTACCTGTCATCCTCTCAGTGAACTTCCCTCACTATTGCCAGTGGTGAGGATTGAGGCTCCTTGATTACTGGTCCAGTGAAGGGTCATCACACCTTTACTCAGGGCTTATTTAGTGCTTTGATGGCTTTAAAACCACATCAGGGAGTTTCTATTCCAACCCCCCAGTCCACTACTTCCCTTAAAAGACCCGGAGAACAGGATTCCTCTGAGGAGGAGGTGAATTCAGATGAGGAATCCCTTGCTTACTGCCCTCAAATTCCTTTGGATTATGGATTGGAAGAAGAAGAATCTACCAGTCCTGATACTCCCTTTGAAGAGATTTATTTTGGGGACATCATCTCTAAGATGATGGAGTTCTTTAAATGGGGTTGTGCTCATTTTTCTGAGATATAAAAAAAGGTATTAAAAGTTGCTTCATATGGATTTGCCAAGACCTTCTGCTATTCTTCCTGTTTTGGCTGCCTTGTTGGATGCATTTTCTAATGCTTCTAAGGCTCCAGACTCTCAGCTTCCTGCCTCCAAGAAGCCTGATAGATTCTATAGGGTGCCTGAGGACTGTAAATTCTTGTACAGTTGTCCTTCTGCTGCCATCTAAGTTGCTGTCCTTTGATAAAGCTAGCAGAACCATGGAAAGGCTAGGCAAGAAAGGTTATACTTGGGCTGTTAATTATCAGATCCATGTGTCTAGGTATTTGCTGGTTCTCTTATCTCAGGCTTGTCAGGTTATTTCTGACCTTTCAGACTCTGAGGGTAAGATTTCCGCCCTTTCCCCATTAGGGACTTCCTCACAGGTGACTTGTCATTCCATCAGATGTAGTTGTGATGTGGCAGATGCTTCCTCCAGGGCTGCTGCTTTTGTGTCAGTGACAAAAAGGTGTTCTTGGCTTTGGCTTCAACCTTTGCATAATGATATTAAGGCTAAGTTGATGGATGCCCTCTCTAGATAATAAACAGTTGTTTTGCGTGGCTGATGCTGATTTGTTGAAGTCCCTTTAGGATAAGGGCAAGGCTTTATAGAAACTTAAGCATGTGTTTGTTTCTCCTGTGCCTAAATTTCAGAGAAACTACCCCAGTAAGCCAGCCTTTGTTCGCAATCAATCTCTTCCTCCCCCAAAAGGTAAAAAAGGTATGCAAGTGGGCTTCTCCTGCAAAGGCTACTCAGACTTTTATGCTGCGGAAGTCTCCTTTTCCTGATAAACCAAGTGTTGCCTGACTTATCCTATTCTTCCCAGCCATTTTCCTCTTTCGGTTTGCCTCTCTCTCTCCCCCTCTCTCTCTTCCTGTTTTGCTACAGATGGGTTCTGTCCATTATCCTCCAGGGGTATTACATGGTTTGGAAATCCCTTCCACCTTTTTGTGGGTATTCCTCAAACCCCCTCAGGAGTAACTCTCCTTTACAGAGGTGCTTTGGGACCTTTTGACTCAGGGTACTGTTGAAGAGGTGCCTGTGTCCCAAGGGGGGGAGGGGTTTTACTCCAGGATGTTTCTAATGCCCAGGAAAGAGGGTCCGTGGAGACCAATTCTGGACCTCTTTCATCTAAACAGTTTTCCGAAGGTGCCCTCCATTCAAATGTTATCCCTTTATACTGTGTTCCCTCTTTTGCTTCCTCTGGCTTATATGGTATCTCTGGATCTCAAGGATGCTTATCTCCACAGTCTGATCCATCCCCTTTTCAGGAAGGTTTTTCATTTCTCTGTTGCTTCCTGGCATTTTCAGTTCTCTGCTTTGTCCTTGCTACTGACCCAAGGGTATTCGCCAAATGCCTTGCTTTTTGCAGGCTTCAGGAGATCCATCTTTCCTTACTTGAACGACCTCCAGTTTCTGCCATCCTCTCCAGAGATCCTGTTGCAAAATGTCCATTTTGTCATTTCCTTCTTCAAAGCATGGAGTTCACAATAAACTTAAAAAATTATTTTTTGACTCCTTCTTAAGACCATGTTTTTCTCGGATGCAGGATCCAGACTGTGCCTGTGCTGGCATTCCTGCGTCCTCCAAAGGCCTTAACTCTCATTTCTTTCTTTCAAACTCTTCTTCCTGTGGCCGCTATAACAGCCAGGGAGTTTCTGAGCACTGTGCGATTGATGGCTTCCACCATTCCAGTGCTCCCTCTGACCAAACTCCACATGAGAAAGTTTGTGTTCTAAAGTCAGTTTGGTGTCAACATGTGCATCCCCTAGAGTGTGTAGTTCCCCTTGTACCTTCTCTCAAGAAGGAACTTCAGTGGTGGATTCAGCAGTTATCATCTAAACCTAAGGTTCTCTTTTCATCCCCCTCTTCCCTCTCAGAAGCTGTTCACAGATGCTTCAGATGTGGGATGGGGAGCAGCTGTTGGCTGCCTAAATGTGCAGGGGGTGGGATGTCCTTCAAGGATGCATCTGCAGTCCTTACAAATGGGTAGTCCTGTCGTCAGGCAGCCCTTCGGTCGGCCGGATTCCAAAGTCTGGGTCTGGCTTCGGCTGGTGTCGCATTTCACCCGACGTCATCGCGGCAGTTTTTCGGGTATAAAGGCATCAGCCGACGCCATTTTCCTCAGTCTTTCTTGCCGCGTGGCGCCCGAAGCAGAAGCTGTTCGCAAGTGCCGGTCGGTCAGATCCAGAGATTACTACTACCGAATACTACTTCGAAGACTTCTAAAAAGCTAAGTACCCCGTTGGGGACTCTTTCTTGCCTCAGCCGATGTCAGAAAAAGTGAATAACTGTTTAACTTGTGGGAAACAAATACCTCATAAAGATTTCCACTCCTACTGCTTACCTTGTTTAGGCCTAGACCACGACGTAGCAGCTTGTCTAGCCTGTGCTTCTTTTAACCGACGGACGCTTAGACGTCGGTCGGAGTTTGCTGAACAGTTTTTCGGCTCTGATTTTGCCTATATTATGCCGTCGGATCCTCCGACTACACAAATTACCAAAAAATGCAAAGAAAAGGACCGACACTCGCGGTCCGCGGTTTCGGCCGAAACCGCGGTTAAGCAAACTGCGAGTGTCTCGGTTTCGGCCGAAACCGAGCAAGCGGTTCTTTCTTCAGCCGAAACCATGCCTTCTACCGAGGCCTCTTCTAACCTGGTAGAATCGGCTTCTGAAATCCAACCTTCTGTTGCGGTTTCTCAGGAATTATCAGACACTATTCCCTTGGATATTTCAACCCCTGCACGTGGAGCTGCTAGGCCTCCTGCAGCCATGTCTATTAAGGCCTTTGCCAGGGCTAAAGCAGCCAAAGCTTCAAAAACGGTGCCTGCCAAACCCCCCTCTCACAGGCCCAGCACCAGTTCTCATATGCTTTCTTTGGCTGAGGATCTCATTTCTTTAATTCGTGGATCCCAGCCTCATCCAGACAGGACCTCTCATCCACCTCCAGAGAAGAGGCCTAGAGCAGAGCCCCTGAGCCAGTATCCACAGATGATTCCTCTGATGACTCAGAACATACAGACCCTCCTGAGGCTCCTTATTCTCCTTACGAAGACTCTGATGCTGAAGAGTCCATTCCTTCAGCCTCTCCACCTGAGGAATTTTCCTTTGGGGAAACCTTGCATGCTATGAGGGAACAATTTCAGTGGCAGGGCCAAGATTTCTCAGACTCCAGAAAAAGGCTTAGGACCTTTCTACATTTGCCACAACATAGGCCTTTAGCTATACCTCCAGTTCTTTCTGTTGTAGATGATGCATTTAATGATGCTTGCACTGCTCCTGGTTCATTACCTCCGGCCCCTGCTAAGCCCGATAGGTTCTACAGGGTCCCAGACACTCATCACCATTTATACAAGGCTCCTTTTGCAGATCCAGAGACTATCTCCCAGGGCCCTAAAGCTGTAGCAACTACATCTACTAAAAACCCTCCCTCTGAAAGGGAATCCAGGTCCTTAGAGAGATGGGGTAAAAAAGTTTACACCTCTGCTACTTTGTCAGCTAGGGCTTTGAACTGCCAATTTCATATGATTCAATATCAGGAGTTTATGCTTGACCAGTTAACTAAAAAGCTGTCCTCTGAAGAATCTTTAGATAAAAAATATGTTCAGGAAATGGTACATAACATACAGCAGGTTAGTAACCATTCTTTAAAATGTGGCTATGATGCACTGGAGGCTTCCTTTAGATCAGCCATGACTGGCACAGTTATTAGGAGACATGCATGGTTGAAAGAGCAGGCATTACCAAACCATGCCAAATCAAAGCTTTTGGATGCACCCATGGACAAAGTCAATTTATTTTGTTCCCCTGCACAGCAGGTACTAAAAAAGATGGAAGAGAAGGCGAAATCTGTACAAACAGTGAAAGATTTCTTACAGGTTCAACCTCCAAGGTTTAGCAGGAACTGGCCCTCCAAGAATTGGTCCTTTCCGGACTCCTCCAAGACACAGAGAGGCAGGAATAGGTGTTCAAGAGGCAGAAACCAATCCAGGGGTGCCTACAGGGGACGCCAGTGGCAAGGCAATAACCAGCGAGGCACGGACGCAGCCACCACCACTACAACAACACAATCACAGTGACTTGGCTGTGGCACCGCCTACCAGGGAACAACTGGAAGCACCCTTAGGCGGAAAGCTAACCTTATTTTCAAAGAACTGGCATTGCATCACAAGGGAAAAATGGATTTTGCAAACTATAGACCAAGGTTACAGGTTCCATTTCCATACTCTACCAGGAAAGAGAGGAATGCCAAACCTACCACCTACTCAAAGGGCAGAAGCTCTAAAGCAAATATCTCAACTATTAAGAATGAGAGCTGTGGAAAAAGTACCATCTATGGAACAAGGAAAGGGATTTTACTCCAGACTCTTCCTGGTACCAAGAAAAGAGAGCAAATGGAGGCCTATTCTCGACCTGTCCGCCTTAAACACATTCCTCATTGTTCCAAAATTCAAAATGCTGACCCTACAGCAGCTTCTTCCCATGCTGGGCAAGGAGTCTTGGCTGGTAACTCTAGATCTCAAGGAGGCATACCTGCACGTCCCCATACGACCAATTTGCAGAAGATACCTCAGATTTCTTGCAGGATCAGAGCATTATCAATTCTCAGCATTGCCCTTTGGCTTATCCACTGCGTCCAGAGTGTTCATGAAATGCCTGGCATCAGTAATTGCTCATTGCAGACTTCAGGGGATCCAAATTTATCCCTACCTGGACGACTGCCTGATACAAGCGGACAACAAAAGCAAGCTAACAGAAGACTTACAAAGAGTCATTTACCTGCTGCAAGCCCTGGGATATACAGTCAATATAGAAAAGTCAAGGCTGATTCCATCCCAAAGAATAACCTTTCTGGGTGCAGAGCTGGACACATCAAAACAAATGGCATTCCTAACTGCAGAAAAGAAAGAGCAACTACCTCTCTACTTCTTGGCATTAACAAAGCAGAACCATCTAATTGCAAGAAAAGTACTACAAGCCCTAGGCTTCATGGCATCCTGCATAATTCTGGTCCCTCATGCCAGACTGCATATGAGAAAGCTACAGTGGTACCTAAAGAATTTGTGGTCCCAACACAAGCACAGCCTAGAAACCAAAATTCCAATAATCCCATGCCTGAAGCAAGAGTTCCTATGGTGGGCTCAGGCCTGTCAATCAAACACAGGATTGCCCTTCTGCAACAGTCAACCAAGCCAAACCATCACGACAGATGCCTCAGACCTCGGTTGGGGGCACACATGCTGGGCAAGTGCATACAAGGCTTATGGACTCAAGACCAGCTGCGCCTGCACATAAATCTAAAGGAAATGCTGGCAGTAAAATTGGCAATCCAGTCATTCAGACCATTTCTCCAAGAAGGTCAGTTGATGATAAGGACAGACAACACCACAGTTATGTGGTACATCAACAAACAGGGAGGCACACATTCATATCCTCTATGCCGGCTGGCACTGGACCTATGGGATGTGGCTCTGAGCTACAACATTCAGTTACAAGCAATTTTTGTGCCGGGAAAAGAAAACATTCTAGCAGACATATTAAGCAGAACTACCACAGATGCCCACGAATGGATGCTGCATCCGGACATCTTCAAAGCCATCACAAGAGAATGGAGATTACCACAAATAGACTTATTTGCATCCCCACTCAATCACCAGCTAAAGAAATTCTGCACAAGGACGTACCACCCACTTGCTTGGAAGGTGGACTCCCTATCTTTCAGTTGGAAAAACCTGACAGCATACGCATTCCCACCACTTCCTTTGATGCACAAGGTGCTTTTGGAGATCAAAGAGGAACGTCCAAGGATCATTCTGATAGCTCCAGACTGGCCAAGACAAAATTGGTACCCATTGCTGAGGAGCATGTCTCGGGAACAAATATGGACACTACCCCTGATCCCATTAATGTTAACACAGAACAACTACAACATCCTGCATCCAAACCTGAAGCTAACTGCCTGGAACATTGCATAAGAGCAATTAACCCAAATTTATCCCAAAGGGTTAAAGACATAATCCTTGAGGCTCATAGACCTTCAACAAGAAAGAACTATGCAGCAAAATGGAAAAGATATCTCATTTGGAGTACTGCAAAGGGAGATGATGTGGCACTGGTAAACATAGCCAACATCCTGGAGTACTTGGCAGAGCTCTTCCATACAGGCCTGTCCTATTCTTCCATCAAGATACATGCATCAGCTATTTCAGCAGAATACAGCTTGGATCCTCCTGTCTTCTCTCATCCTCTGCTCAGACAGTTTCTGAGAGGAATTAAAAATGTAAAACCTCCCAGGAAACCACCATTGCCAACATGGGACTTGAACTTTGTGCTAGAAAAATTGACACTTCCCCCTTTGAACCAGCAGCAACAGCAGAATTACAATACTTATCCTGGAAGACTGCTTTCCTGCTGGCAATCACCTCAGCAAGAAGGGTCTCTGAACTACAGGCATTAATGGCAGTGCAACCCTTCCTGATCTTCCATCAAGATAGAGTGTCCATGAGAACAAATCCTACATTTATGCCTAAGGTGGTATCCAGAGTGTCTTTAAATCAGGCTATCCACCTACCTACATTCTTCCCCAACCCACAGAACAGGGAGAAAGACTCTTGCATACCTTGGATGTACATAGACAATTACGCTACTACCTGGACAGGACCAAGTCCAATAGAAAAACTGACCAGCTTCTGGTAGCATATGCAACAGGAAAGGAAGGAAAACCAATTTCAAAACAGACAATCTCCAAATGGATAGGAAATTGCATTAGATTTTGTTACTCCTACCATGGAAAGAAAACTCCAGAGAACATCAGGCCTCACTCCACAAGGGCTACAGCCACTACCACAGCTTTCTTACGAGGAGTGGCTACCAAGGACATTATAGAGGCTGCTACTTGGACCTCCGTGCATACATTTGCCAAGCATTACAATTTACCTTTATACTCTAGATCTCGAGCAGGTTTTGCCACTGCTGTTTTGCAAGGGATCCTAACTACACCATAATCTCTCTTATTTCCTCCTCTAGTTTAGCTATGGTATTCTACCCATTTGTAAGGACTGCAGATGCATCCTTGAAGGACATAGTACAGTTTTGTACCTACCATAAATGTAGATGTCTGATAGGAATGCATCTGCAGTCAGGATTACCCACCCACCTTCCCCTCTGTGGTACTCCTAGGGTATTTGCCATCCTTCAGCTAGCTTGGGGGGATCTATTATGGTGTATTTGTTTGTATATATGTACATACATGCTTATTTTTATGTGTTTGCTCTCTACTATTTGGAAACATTGGCATTTATCCAAATTTAGCCATCCAAGAGGGCACCTGGCATCTGGGGCAAGAAACACTGAGGAAAATGGCGTTGGCTGATGCCTTTATACCCGAAAAACTGCCGCGATGACGTCGGGTGAAGTGCGACACCAGCCGAAGTCAGACCCAGACTTTGGAATCCGGCCGACCGAAGGGCTGCCTGACGACAGGACTACCCATTTGTAAGGACTGCAGATGCATTCCTATCGGACATCTACATTTATGGTAGGTACAAAACTGTACTTTTGCCTCTTTCTATAGAAGGAGCATATCATTGTCAAAGAGATGAGTGCTCTTCTGCTAGCTCTTCAGACTTTTCATCCTCTTTTCTCCCCGTAACCTCTCAAGGTGTTTGCAGACAATACCATAGTGATGTGGTATGTAAAATGTGGGAGGGAGGAACAAAATCTTATCTTCTTTGCCAATTAGCAGTCCTGGTGTGGGAACATGCTGTTTGGTATCAAGTGGCTGTTCAGGCGGTCATTCCCTCAAGTCAAAGTATTGTGCCAGACTCTCTGAGCAGGTCCTTAACTCAATCAGTCCCATGAATGGATGCTTCACAGTGATGTGTTTCTGGACATGTCAACCAGTACTTCTCAAACAGATCTTTTTGCCTCCCCTCTGAATAGATAACGTCCTCTTTTTTGTGCTAGAGTCCCAGGTCCTCTGGTTTGGAAGGTGGGTGCCTATCTTTTTCTTGGAAGGGGATGTTTCTTTACATTTCCCTTCCTTCCGAATGCCCTGTTCAGAATTCAACAGAATGCTCCCAGATACTTGTCGGTGACTCCCTTTTGGCCGAAACAGCATTGGTTCCCTCTTCTTCTGCATTTCGCCAAGGATAGTCATCATGAGTTATCTCACAGGGTGGACCTACTCCCACAAGAAAAGGGATCTCTCATCCATCCCCACCTGTCCACTCTTCAACTGACACTGTGGGTAATAGGATTTTGATTCTCCATAGACACTTTTCTGAAGACATGCTTAGGGTCTTGCAGGAGGCCAGGACACCCAATACTAGGAAATCCTACTTATCCAAATGGAAGAGATTTTCTGTTAGGTGTATTTCTCATAACCTGGATCCACTTTCTGTGGATGTTCCTTTGATTCTCTCTTCCCTGTGTGAATTGCTCAGTACTGGGTTGGCTTATTCCTCTTTTAAGGCCCAGTTCTCATCTATCTGTTTATCTGCCTTTATCTCTTCCTTTAGCTTCTAGTTTTAAGGCTAAACAATCCCTTAAAGGCGTAGTTCATATTAGGCCGCCCAGGAAGCCTGCTCCTCCTCCCTGTGATCTTAATTTTGTTCTGGAAAATTGATTTGGACTCCTTTTGAGCCTGCAGCTTCAGCTTCTCTGCAACATTTCTCTTGGAAGACTGTACTTTTGTTAGCCCTTACTTCTGGCAGATGGGTGTCGGAGCTTCAGGCCCTTGTGGCTTATCCTCCTTTTTTGGTGTTTCATAAAAACAGGGTGTCCTTGCTTACTAATCCTTCTTTTATGCCCAAGATTGTGAATGAGTTGTCCTTGAATTAGTCTAATCATTTGCCCACTTTTTCCCTCCTCTGCAGTCTGCCATTGAGAAGGTGCTGCACAAGTGGGATGTGCATAGACAACTCAGATTTTATTTGGATAAGACTAAGACTATTAGGAAATCCGATCAGCTTTTTGATTCGTTTCATCCTAGGTCCTTAGGATTAGCTGTGTCCAAGCAGACTATTTCTTGGATTTCTAAAGCCATTTCATTTTGTTATTCCTTTCATGGTAAGAGCCCTCCTTCTTCTGTTAAGGCTCATTTTACAAGAGCTGTGGCTTTTTCTGCTTCTTTTTTAAGGGTTTGGATTCTAACTCTATTCTTAAGGCAGCTAACTAGACTTCTTTGTATACCTTCACCAAGCACTACAAGTTGGATGGAATTTCGAGATCTAGAGCTGGTTTTGCTAGGACCATCCTTCATGGCTTCCTAGAGAGCTCTGCTGGTCTGTCCTCCTCCCTTTTGTCTTCATGTCCTTCTCTTCACTTTTGCAGTATTCACTCCCTCCCTCCACCCTCTGCTCTGTTTCTGTTCTGTATGTACTGATTGCCTCTCTTTTCCTTGCACTGGTGTTCCTACTGGGGCTCTTATTTCTGAGTATGGTATGTCCAGATGTCACATTTATGTCCTACTCTATGTGAAGAGCATACATGTGATGTATGGAGTACCTTAAAGCAACCTACAGGCTTTGATATACTGGCCGGATGTCAGGCTGCCCTTGGCAGGGGATCCCTAGTGTAATGAATACTGCAGCAGTGAAGAGAAGGACATCTACTGTTATGGTAAGATTTTAAACAGCTGTGTTTTCTTCAGTCAGTGTTGCAAAACTGATCCTGGGGTATTCCTGCCATGCAAAAGCTCACAAAAGGCTTGATTTCCAGAGTCTTTTCATCATCCCTAGCTAATGGATGCCCGATGACCGACGTTCGCACATCAGGGTATAAGAGGTGTGTCCATCAGCACCATCTTCAATTCTTTCTAGTTATGCAGTCTGATGCACTTCTGTGTTCACTTAACTCTTGCAGTCCATTGGCTGGTTTGTTTCTCCAGAGTTTTCAATAAATTAATTTCTGAGAATATCCTGTTGGGAAATTCTTTTCTATGATTAACCTTCAGAAAAGTTAATAACTGCTTGAAGTGTGGGAAGGAAATCCCACATAAAGATTTTCATTCATTTTCTGTTTTGTTTGGGGCCTGAAAATGATGTTTCTAATTGTCAGGATCATGGTAGGTTTACAGCTAAAACCCTTAAGTGTAGTGCCAAAGTCCTTGTGGCACACATGGAATCCTCGGTGCCAGCCCATGCCACCTCTCCACTCTACTCTACTTTGGCCGCAACTTTGCTAAAAAACAAAATGATAAAAATCCTAAGAAAAAAGAATCAATAGACAATTGCAACTCTACTGAGATACTTTTGCAGCCCCCAAGTCCAGTGATGTCCAGGCACAAGCCCTCTGGTATGACCCTTCAGGAGGCCGGTATGGCAGCAGGCTACTCTACTTTACTCTCTCCAACTTCTCTGTCAGTCATGTCTGATGTAACTTAGCAGGCCTCAGCATTTGATATCTGACTGTTGATTACTGAAGGAGAAGGTTGTTATTCCACACCTTCTACCAGTACCAGCTCTCCATTCATATGACTGAGGACAGAGACCATCTTTATTAAATGGATGCCTAAACCAAAACTAACAGTTTGTCTGCCTCAGCATACTTCCCAGTCATCTGCTACTACTACCCTGGTTAAAACTCAGGATTTAATAAAATCTGCTTAGGAATTCATGGCTTTTATGAAGTCCAGGGAGCCCAGCCAGGCACCACTGGCTAACCCTGTAACCTCTCCCAATAAAAGACCAAGACGAATTGCCTTTCTAAAAAAGTCTGATTTAGGGATCTTAGGATGAGGGAGGAGTTATTTTATTCTGAACACCTTCCCACTCAATCCTATCCTGACTGTGATTTGCCTGATACCCTTTTCTTGGCCTGTCCCCCCAGAAGATTTTTCCTTTGGGGAGACACTTCATAGGATAAAGGAGACTTTTTAGGGTTAGACTAAGGAATTCTTCCAAACTCAAACTCATTATAAACAACTTGTAAGTCTGCTAACCCCAGACAACTAGCTATACCTCCAGTCCATGTTGTGTTAGATGGTGCTTTTGAGGACATCTGCCTTCACCCATACCCCCCCTTGCACCAAGGAAGCCTGATCAATTTTACAGAGTACTTGATTCTCATAAATATCTCTGCTGAGCCCGCAAGCTGACTCATCTGTTGTGTCCACTGAAACCAGTAAGGGCACACCTAAACCTGCTAGTAGACATCCCCCTTCCTAATAACAGGGAAAGGAGACGACTGGACAGGTTTGTGAAAAGATATGTACATCTACTGTTGTATTTGTGAGGGCTTTTAACTGTCAGTTCCCATATGTAGAGTCCTTGCAACAACAAATTCTTGATAAAGCTGAGGGCATTTCAGATAAGTCCCTACTAGGATATCCAGAAGACAGCTAGAGCAGCACTGCAGGTTTCCTGGCATTCTCTGAAGTGTGGTTATGATGCATTAGCTGCTTTGTGTAGGGCAGCCGCTACTGGCTCTGTCATCAGGAGGCACACTGGGCTTAAGAAACAACCACTTTTCAGACCAAGTAAAGGCTGAGCTTTTGGATATTCCATTGGATAAAGAATTCCTTTTTGGGCCTCATCCAAAGAAGGTTTGGGAGAAATTGCACAGCAAAGGAAAACAAAAAAAGGCTGTAAAGGAATTGTATTTGTCCATAATCGCTAAATTACCCTTCCAAATTGAAGCCTTTGCCACCCAAAAGATAAAGGGAGGCCTCCATGATCTAAAAGACAAAAACAGTCCAGAAGGTGGCAAATCAAGGAATGCTCCAGGCCTAGGGAGTCCCAATGAATTCTACCCCCAAAGAGAATAGCTATGACTATCCATGTCAACCCCCCGCCCACCCCTCCCACTTCCATGCAACTACCAGGAAGACTCTGTTTCTTTCTGTATCTATAGAAATTCATCACTTTAGACCTCTGGGTGCTAAACATCATAGAAAAAAGTTACTTCATCCAATTGAGAGAGACTTCCCTTCTTAAGGATACTAAAGCCTCCAAAGGACCAAGAAGCTGTCATTCTACCCATCCTACAAGAGCTTTTGTAACATAGATCCATCTAACCAGTCCCTGTGGGGAGGAGGTAACAAGTTTCTGCTCAAGACTATTCCTAATACCAAGAAAGGAAGGTATTTGGGTGACCAATTTTACACCTCTCCAAGTTAAACAAGTTCCTAACATTCCCAAGCTGAAGATGCTGACCCTACAGAAACTGCTGGCTGTGATCTTTCCAGGCGCATACATGGTTACAGTAGACCTTAAAGATACCCATCTTCAAATTTCTATAGCACAGGAACAATGAATATACCTTCAATGTATAGCAGTAGGGTCCCACTACAAATTTTGTGCTTTACCATTTGATTTATCCACTGCTCCCGGAGTGTTCCACAGATGTCTAGCTCCAGTTATAGCACACTGCACAACACTAGGAGTGCACATCTACCCCAACCATGATTGTCATATTCATGGAAAAACTGTCCTAGAACTTCAGAGAGCCTTACAAGCTACCATGGACTGCATTCAGGGGGTAGTGATCTCCCTCAGTCTTCGCAATCCCAACTTCAACCCTGACAAGAATCCTCTTCCTAGGTGCATTGATAGAGTTTGCTCAACAGAAAGCCTTTTTGCCCTAAGACAAGGAGGCCTTTCTGACAGAATTCATACTTGGCCTACTGGCAAAGCAGACAATCATAGCAAGAAAGTATCTGAGGGTGCTGGAGTTCATGGTGTCATGCATCCTAATAATCCCCTTGACAAAACTTCACAAGGAAACTTCATTGGTTTCTGAAATACTCCCGGGAGCAACACTGTCAGTCCCTGGAAACCCAGGTGCTTCTTTTACAGTGTTTCTAATGGGAACCTCTTTGATGGAAAGACACCATCAAGTTGAATTCAGGTTTAGTGTTTTCCCTCCCAGAGACAGAAAAGGCCATCACCTCAGACAATCCAGAAGTAGCATGGGGAGCACACTTAGGCCCCTTGAAAGTGCAGGGTGTCCAAACCCCAGACCAAAGAAATCTTCACATGAACAGGAAGACAATGCTGGCAGTCTTTCTCGCTATGAAAGCCTTTCAAAGTTATCTATCCCCAGGTGTACTGCAAATTTGGATGAACAATACCATAGTTGTATGGCACTCTAACAAACACTAGGGATCTCAGTCTTACCTCCTCTGCAGTCTAGCAATAAAGGTTTGTTTCTTGGCCTGACAATTGCAGTTGACTGTCATAGCATCCTATATCCTTGGACAGAACAGTAACCTAGCAGATTCACTGAACAGGGACATTCTGGACCCTGTGAATAAATGTTAAAACATAACATCTTCCCGGACAGCACCCATCTATGGCAGCCCACAGCACAGACCTGTTTGCCAGTCACAACAACAGAAAACTACTACAGTTTTGCTCAAGAACCAGACAAGGGACACTGAGAACAGAAGCCTTCTCCTTAAAGCAGATGGGTGTCTTTCTTTATACCTTCCCACCCTTTCCTCTGATACCCAGGGTACTAATAAAGCTGAATGTGATTCTCATAACCCCTTTCTGGCCAAGGAAACACTGGTTCTTCCTCCTCTAGACCCTGAGTGAAGGAAGATTTTTCGTCCTACCATAAGTGGTAGACGTATTCACTCAGCTAAACAAGTCTGTCAGTCATCCTCACCTGAACATACTCAGACTACCAGCTTGGAGGATTGGCTTCTGACCACTTAATTTACACCCTGTTCTATAGACGTGCTTTCTGTCCTGCGAGAGGCCAGAAAATTGTACTTATTCAATTGAAAAAGATTTTTCTTGTGGTGCAAGAACAAAAACATTAACCTATTACAGGTAGACATATACGTTATTCCACCAAGGAACTTTTTACTCCTTATTAAGATGTATGTTTCAACTGTCTCTACTTGCTTGTTGTGTTCACTGCTATCTCTTCCCATCCCACATGAAGCTTTTCCTGAAAGGGGACACCTTCAAACACCCCTTCCCAGGAAAAAACATATCCCTACCTGAGGTTTAAACTGTGTTTCTGAGAAGCAAACTGTGCCACATTTTGAGCCAACAGCACCTGGTTCTCTAAAGATGTTCACTTGGAGAACCACCCTACTCATAGCTATCACCTCAGTCAGACGGGTCTAAGAGCTACAAGCTTTGATCTGGAATGAACCCTTCTCTGTGTTTTGTAGGAACAGGGTTACCCTTAGAACTAATTCATCCTTTATGCTTAAAATATTGTCAGAGCTTCTCTTGAGCAAATCTATTTCTAGTTTTCTTTCCTAACCCAAAAAATAAAGCAGAACAAATCTTGCATGCCCTGAATGTACAGTGTTACATCAGCTATTACCCAGGCAGGACAAAATTCCCTAACAGAGCAGACCAACTACTGCCTTTGAGAAAGAAAAGAAAGCAGACCCTCCTAAATGGATAGCCAACTGCATCATCTTTTGGTATGCTCATCATGCTAAGCTGGTACCAGCCCATGTCAGGGCACACTTCACCAGACACCATGCAGCCAACAGTGCTTTCCTCAGAGATGTTCCTAAACAGACTTCCTGGAAGTTGCCACATGAACATCTGTCTACACCTTTACTAAGCACTACCATTTAGACAATGCTTTCAGGGCTAGTGTTGGTTTTGCAACTGATATTCTGAAAATCTTGCTCTTCCAGGGTCCAACAGACCTAGTAGCTTTGGGAGTCCTCCTAAGGATCAGTACTGTAACACTGATTACGAAGAACATAGTACAGTTGTGTCACACTTAGCATAATTGTAGGTGTTCAAGTAGATCAGTGTTGCAGTACAAACTCCCACCTACCCCCTCAGTCTGCTGGCATCTCCTTACCATCTCCCATGCTAGGGCAAAGGAGGGTGAAGAAAGCACAACAGGTGAGTAGTCACATTCTTCATCAGTCCCTACTATTTGTACTTACACATACTAGTCCTTCCTTTTCCCCCTTTGAAGAAAGTTTTTGTTGATTTCTGGAAGTGTCATGCTGTCCTTGGGTATCAAGCTGCTACTCGCTGTCTAGAAAGACCTGAAAATGATGCAGGTGGACACCTAATCCTACACTGTGAGGTCTGAACATCAGCCAACAGACATCTGTCAGCTAAGGATGATTAAAAGACTCTGGAAGTTGGCTGGTCATGGGCTTCTACATGGCAGAAAGATGCAAGGATCAGTACTGCAATATTTATCTACTCGAACATCTGTAATTATGGTAAGTATGACAACTGTACTTTCTCATTCATATTAGAACATATCTTCGATTGAGATGCACTGTATAGTGTAATGATTTCCCACATAACCTGCTTAGCAGGTATGCTTGTGAAAGACACAGTAACTTTATAGCTGGTCATTCAGTCTGTGGTATTTTCTCACTTAAGGTTTTGCACAGCAGCAGTAACTGGACACTGCAAGACATTAAACAAACTAAATAAGTAACACATTTTAAGGCTCTAAAAGCATTTTATTAGTGAAAAAATAATAAATGTAAGAAAAAAAGCCTACAAACCTGAAAATAATAAGTTTGATGTAGATAAAGAAACCTAAAGAAGTCTGAGGCAAGCTGACGTAAATGGTAGACCAGTCAAAAAGTGGTAAGGAAAATATCCCAAAAAGATGTTGCTAAGCAGAAAGGCAGCACGTAAAAAGGCTGTCTCAGGCCAGTGCCATGGCATGGAAGGATAAAGTCCTGATACAGCTCTGGCATTTAAGTCTCTAGCTTGTGAGAGTAGGCATGTCCATCCTGGGGTGGGGTGGTGGTGGTATGCATTTGGATATACCTTGTTGTAGTCCTGTAGTGGAGGTTGGGGACATGCAGGAGGTTTTGCCTAAAGAGGGCAGGGGCAGTGGTTGAGTTGCCACAGAGGTGGGATGTTACGTCAACACACCCCATTGCATATCCATCCCAAAGCTGTCACAGCTGTGCTCAGGAAAAGTAGGCTTCTCTAGCAACTATATTAGCACTGGACCCAGGATCCTCAGTCTCCTCATTTGTGCCACACGAGGGATGGAATTAGCCCAAGGAAGGCTAAGTTGAGTCCACTAGATCATGGTGAATGAGGAAGAGGACCTGAGGATGAACTGATGGCCATCTGTGGGAACCAAAAAAGACTCTCTCAACTTCTGGCTGCAGTGGTGATGCACATGTGAAGGCTTCCACAACAAGAAAAAATATAGCCTGTAAAAAATTTAAGAGGGTCAGCACTGCTATCAGTTATAACAGAGAAAATAAGTAAAGTTCTCTTCTTCATAGTAAGTGTGGGAAAACTCATTTTAGAAAATGACCCGGTCACTTTTGGAGTAGCTTCTGTTGCTTAATCATAAAAACAAACAAAAAAAGAGAAATATATGATTTTTCTGAGAACTCCTGCTGCTTGTAAAATGGTGACTGAGCATTCCTCTATGCTTTTGTCAGCTGGGACATCAGTGGTATGAGAGCCAGTGCCATTGCCACCTTTGGAGATGAACAGAGTGTTTAGTTACCAGCAGCCCCTTTCAGATTTCCTGGCTGATGCCACCTTTGGAAAAACAGTTAATAGTGAAGTTCTGCAGATGGTGAGCCAACAGTATGTCAGTCTGTTGCAAGCATGATATTGTAGTTTCTCTGTTACAAGAATCTGTTTAAAGTTTCTTTGCAGTCACAAGTACCTAACTCATGGGCTCCTACTCCTAAGAAGGCAAACAGACTGAAGCCACTGCTGATGCATACAGTTTATTCAGGATTATTAAACTCTGTTCTACCACCATTGTATTAACTCTTAGAAACATGCTTTGCCATGATTCGATGATGTCTCTTCCATCCATCCTTAGTGACTGGGTACTTCAGACACTTTCAGAATTTGGATCCAAGGCTCATGCTCTTCCCCTTACCTGTAATCCCCTGCTTGCACCAGATAACCAGACACACTTGTAATAGGTGACTCCATAGTCGGGCACACTGACGTCCCACTCACCAGACTGAACAAGGAGAGGGTCACAGTAAGCTGCCTGTCGGGAGCTAGAATCCGCCACATAACACAAGCACTGAGGTCACTCCACAGCAAGTACAAATATGACTCAGTCATTGTACATGCCGGTGTGAACAACCTGAGACGTACCTCCCTGGACTACATGAAAAGAGACATAGAGGAGCTCTCTGATTATGTAGCCCAGGCCGGTATGACCCTGACCCTGAGCAGCATCTTACCCTCACCAAGAATGATGCCACAGTACAAAGACAAAATGATCAGTTTTAACAATTGGCTTAATTACTGGTGTCATTCTAAGGGGATCCAGTGTCTGTCTGCTTGGGATGACATGATTGACAAGCCACGCTGCTTCGCAAGGGATGGCTTGCACCTGTCACCCCTGGGCTTCCGGATATTGGCCAAAGCTCTTGCCACCCCCATAGTGCCTTTTTTAGGCAAGGCTCAAATGACAAACCTACCTCCCTAGAAAACACAAGTGGAAAAAAACTAAGGGTAATGCTGCTCAATGCCAGAAGTCTAAACCTCAAGATGCATGCCCTCGAAGCCCTCCTCAGTATGGAGAACATCGATGTCTGTGCAGTGACTGAAACCTGGTTCAAGGCTCCTGAGAGCACCCCAGCACTATCAGGTTTTACCTCATATCATGCTTTCCGGCCCCAAAACTTGGACCGAACCACAAAAGAAGGGGGAGTATCCATTTTCATCAAAGATACCCACACCTCCAGGTTAGTGGCAACGCACGAAGCATCGGAGACTATCCAGGTGCAACTAACCATAGACAAAACTGCCTTACAGTTTGTAGCATGCTACAGACCACCCTCTCAAACTCAAGAACCCCACACAGCCTTCCTGAAGACACTGTAGAGTATGAATGTCTCTCCAAATACCATCATTTTGGGATACTTCAACTACCCAAACATAGACTGGGAACATTACTCAAGCCCCAACACCCTAGCCCAAAGGTTCCTAGAATTCATAAACTCAAATGCAATGGAACAACTAGTCACCATTCCCACAAGAGGAGACAATATACTAGACCTGATCATCACAAACATGGGGACAAAATGCTCTACACCGGAAGTACATCCCTCTTTGGTAAGATCAGACCATAAATTAATCTCACTGGAAATCCACATCCCGCCCCCACCCCCTGCACAAAAGACCACAGTGAAGAACTTCTCAAAAGCAAACTTTACACTTCTTAAGACTGAAGTGGTATCTTTCAAGGCCCCTGGGCCAGTGGAAACCACAACTCACACTGCTGAATCTTTTGCAAATGCCTTCTATGGGCACCTTCAAAAATGCATGGATCATGCAATCCCAAATAAAACCAAGACCCATTCCCCCAAAGGCAGGCGCCCGGTCTGGTGGACCCCAGGCGTAAACAAACTTTACAACAGGAGGAGGAAGCTACTACATGACGGAGCAAAATCCCTAAAAGGGAAGGCATCTCTGATCAGTACTAGTAAAAAACTACGATCACTCATAAAATCATCCAAGGCCAACTTTGAGAGAAAAATCGCAAAAGACACAAAAGACAATCACAAGGCCTTCTTTAGCTGTGTTAGAAACCTGGGTGGAAACTCCCAGATATGCTCAGAGTTAGTCCAAAATGACACAAAATGCACTGAACCCACTGACATTGCCAACATTCTGGCAGACAGGTTCAGTGCAAATTTCTCCCAAAAGGAGAAATAACTATCCCAGCAGAGTGTAGCCTCCCTAACATCTCAGATGCCCAGGTGAGAGCCGCCCTCTCTAAAGCTAAAAACACAGCATCAATGGGACCGGATGGTGTCCCGGGCTGTGTGCTACATGAACTCCAAGAGGAACTAAACCCACACATAAGGCTGCTGTTTAATCTTAGCCTTACTACAGGATACGTACCCAAAGAGTGGCGTACGGCAACAGTGGTCCCACTTCACAAAGGCGGTGCTTCTATGGACCCTGGAAATTACCGCCCCATAAGCTTGACAAGCCTGGTCTGCAAAGCTATGGAGAGGATCATTATGGAACTCATAAACAAAGACATCGGGGGCCTACAGACATTGGATCCTACCCAATTTGGCTTTGTCAAGGGCAGATCCTGCCTTTTGAACTTGGTCGACTTTTTTGAAACAGTCACTAAGGCCATTGATGAGGGCAAGGCAGTTCACATAGCCTACCTTGACCTTGCAAAAGCCTTTGACAAAATACCCCACTCGGGCATCATAGACAAACTCACCAGCTTAAATGTAAACCCATATGTCACAAGATGGGTTGCAAACTGGCTCAAGGACAGAACCCACAGGGTCAGAGTTGCTGGAGCTATGTCAGACTCTAAGCCAGTCACAAGCGGTGTCCCACAGGGCTCAGTCCTGGGACCCCTCTTGTTCGGCATTTATTTTTCCGAGGTACAGGCAAACATAGGAGGATTGTGGCTGACAAAGTTCGCAGATGACTGCAAACTGGGCGCCATAATTGATACTCCAGCTGACACAAACATCCTTCAGAGAGGCCTCATAGAAACGGATAATTGGTGCCAGAGCCATGGCCTTAAGCTGAACGCCAAAAAATGTATAGTCATACCCTTTGGGAAAAACAAGGTACCGACAAATTACCACATAGGCGGTAATCCATTAAGTACGGAAGAGGTAATCAGGGACCTAGGGACCCAGGTAGACAGTAACCTCTCATTTGACACTCACATTGCCAAAGTGGTTAGGAAGACCTTCTATATTGCCCACCTTATCATGAAGGGTTTCACATCTAGATCAAGAGAGGTCATTGTGCCCCTGTACTCTTCTCTTATCAGGCCAATGATTGAGTACAATGCCCCATTTGGGATGTATCTCACCTGACACCTGCAGCAGTTGGAAAGACCCCAAAAGTTCCTCACCAAGAGGATAAAGGGTCTTAAACATATGTCATATGCTGCCCGACTGAAAAACTCCAGCTCTATTCAGTCGCATACCGCCTACTCAGAGGTGATCTGTGCCTGACATACAAGGCCATGTCCAATCCTGAATTAATGGACATGCTCCACCTCAGAAAATCCAAATCCATCAGAGCCACGAGAACAAGTGACTTAAACCTCAGCACAGAAATAAATAGAACGTGCTGGAGGGACAGATTCATAACCCAGAGGCTCCCTACACTCTGGAACAGAATCCCAGTCCATGTTAGGCAGAGCCCCTCACTGACTCTATTCAAGAGAAATCTCGATGAGTGGATGGGAGATCGTAGGTTTACCCCGGGGGTCATCTCTGTGTCACTACTAGACAGAGGCATAGTAAACTAAACCCTAAAAGGGCGTAGTATTCTCATCCAAAGGGGTGGTGTAAGCCACATACACTCTGGCTAGGCTTATAAATGCCCTAGGGCAGATAGCCTAGTACGAACCTATGGACCTATGGACCTATAACTTCAGATCTTGTGTGCTGCCCATTTGCTTTAGATGCAGATCTCTAGGCTCAGTGCTTTGGGTGTCGGTTAACTGCTTTTTTGGTATTTCTGTTGACATTTATGACACAGTATTGCCACTTTCTTTCATGGTGTAGAGTCTCTTCTGATAGTTACAAATTAGGGCATTTACCTTATTGTTACTGTTTTTGTTGAAGTTGTTGCTGTTGTTTTCTGTTATGTTAGGTTTTGGGGTTTTCTCTATGTTTTGAAATGACATTGAAACTATTTGGTTTCAAAAATGTGCTGCTCGTAGACACAAGATCCCTAATCAAAACCTCCACACAAAATGTGTTTTGTGTTTAGAGCCTTCTTACTTAAATGAGGACTGGTCGATTTGTGCCTCCTTTGGAGCCAGGGCTATTACTGAGAGATTGAACAAGTTAGTGCTCAAAGGGCTTTTCCCTGCCCCAGTGGGAGAAGTTCCCCCTTCTCAGTCTTAGTCTTCCTCCTTGGATTCCAAGAAAGTTTCAAAAAAGGGTAAAGGGGAGAAGACTGCTAAAAAGCTAAAACAAGATGAAGCGTAAGGAGTCTTGGAAGTGATCTCTGTTTCGCTTGGGTCCCTCTGGCCCAGCAGCAAAGATACAGAAACCATCAGATTCACCTCTGGCCTCAGAGTTGTTGCAGATTAGGTTATCCAATCCACCTTTTCCAGAACATTGTCTCTCTGTCTCTCTCTCTCTCTCTCTCTGGAATCAGTAAGCCCTAGGCTCAGGTTGCCCTACTACAGGAGAGTTTTTTTCACAGGATTTCGAGACCCTCATCCAAGGTGTCATCCTTAAGGTCAGTGCAGTCATCCAGGAGTTGGTCAGAAGTGGATGTAGACAGAGTGATGACAATGTTCCTGGGTATTCAAATCCATTTGGGGATTCTTCCGACCCTGATTCCTGTCAGAGCCCCAGGACTTGTCCTTTTTTCCCCTCTGGTTGGGGCTCCTTCCCCAATCCAGTAGTTGGACTCAAGCCACTTGGATTCGAGCAACTCCCATGTTTCTTTTGCATTAGATCGAAAGGTTTGGACTTCATTGACATCAACAGCTTCTCTGACTCAGTTGACTCAGAGTGCCTCTGACCTTGACGGGTCATGGACCTGAGGTATTGGCATTGGCCGCACTGGGTCTGGGTCAAATCTGAAACTGTTGGAACCATCCCACCCTCTTGGTGCTTTGGTCCTGGAAAACTTTGCATCAGCGTCACCCTCTGAGTTGGATAAGTTCTCAGCGTCTAACCCTTGGAACCCCTGGATCCCACAGGGGTGTCATCAAGACCCGTTTCAGCTTCAGCTGTTGAGGCTTTTGAGAGCATGCTTTCTCAGTACAGAAATCAGGCTTCCTTTCACTGCTTGGATCCACTCTTGCCCCACAGATTTCCCTTACAGAAGATACTGATTTCATTGAAGGGGAGGGGTCCTCCATATCCCACATTGATGATGTCACCTTTGACGAGATTCTTGAATTTCTCAGACAGAAAGGGGGGAAGTGGTCCACTGATGCCCCCTCACAAGAGGAATCAGTGTTCCTAAAGGCTTTTGGGGCTGGCCCATCAACATTTTGGTGGACACCTTGCTGATGAATTGATTGACCTGGTTTTGAGGCAGGTATAGAAGGAGCCAGATGTGGTTGAATCTGTTTCCCATAAACCCCCCAAAATTTTAGTGCCCTTGAAGACTGAACTTTTTGGAGCAGGCATCCTGTGGTTATTTCCATGATGGTGGAACTCACTGAGGAGAGCTTCACTGCCCATCCTCATAACCAGAAGTCCAGCACTTTGGATAGGTTTAGTAAGTGGATATATGCATCAGTGATATTTGCTATCGTATTGCTGAACTGTCTGGGACATGTTAAATTATTTCAGAGGGATTTTTACCAGAGAGATATGCAAATCTCTCTCTGGGTCTTTCTCTGTGGAGGATAAGAAGGTATCAACTTGAAGTGAGCCCACATACAATCCCTGTCAAAAGTGTCTGTGAGCCTTATTTCGAATTAGGCCAATGACACATTGAGAGTAGCAAGTATCAGAATAGCTGTTCACTGGCATGCCTGAATGCGTCTCTGTGATTTTGCAGAACACTTCAAGACATCAGTTAATAATACACCCCATGATGAGTACACCTTGTTTGTATCTAAAGTTAGAGAGGCAATGCCCAAAAATGAGCAAGAGGGCAAGACCTTGTCTTCCATTAGAATATGGTTTTCTACTGCCCAGTAAACCTTCTCTATAAACCAGATGTGTGGGAAGAAACTATGGTTCTGCAAAACCAAGGTTTTTGCCCAGATGTTTCTGGTGATGGACCCCCCCTCCCGCCCAGAGGAAGAGGGGGAACAGTTGTAGTGGATGTTGTCCCTGCAGCAGAGGTGGACCACAGAATCAAGGTATTAGGATCCTTTCAGTGCTCCTGAATGATTGCCTGACTGCCACACTCTAAAGGCAGTTGGAGTGCTTTTCTCTGCACCCCATGGCCTGGACATCAATCACACAAGATATATGGGTGCAGAGAGTCATAACCAGAAGGCTGTAGGATTCCATTTTTTTTTCATCTTCCTTATTAAAGAATACTCCCTGATGTGCCACCTGCTCAATGGGAGGCAGCAGCGCATGAAATAAAAAAGCTGCCAAACAAACGAGTCATCCAGGAGGCCCCATGAGACAAACACAAATCCAGAGTCTACTTAAGTTTATATTTGATGCCAAAGACAGACAAGGACCTGAAGCCCATTCTAGACCCCAGTAACTTGAACCAGTACATGAAGCAATAAAAGTTCAGAATGGTCATGGTACAGTCCATCATACTGTTGCTGAAAAGGATAATTAGATGTTCTCGATAGACCTCCAGAACACATATTGTCATATAAAAAATGAACAGATGCAATAGGAGGTTTATCCAATTTTAGCTGAAATTTCATGGTGGAAAACTGTTTCTGGTGGCAGTTATCTCTGCATGAAGAGTTTCAGAACCCCAGAAGTACAGTATGACTCTGAGAATAAACCCCTCCATTCTCCCTTAGGTAGCTTCTAAATCATCACTCAACCAGTCAATCTGTCTTCCTGTTTTTCTTCCCCGTTTTACTAATAAATGTTACATTACATTAGTACATGCTACATCTTCTGGATGTGCATCAACAACTCAGATTCTGTTTTGCATCATAGCTATGTACATCAGAAAGCCAGACCAATTGTTTGTATCCTTCTCTGCAAAATTGGATAGAAGAATATGCAAAGTAATTCTTTCATTCATTTATTTATTTTATTTTATTTTACATTTGTTGACCGACCTAATCTAACTGGATATATGTCAATTTTCAGTAGAGGCCCGGGGAGATAAGCTCCAAACTATGCTAATATAACAGTAGTACAAGAAATGAAAAACACAAAAGAAACATCTAACTAAAACATTAAAATGCATTATTGCTGTAGGCTAACATTGTAGAAACAGCATGAAAAGAATCATGGGTACACGGTTTAGCAATACAGTAGTTCTAGCAGCAAAAATCCAGGTTAAGGGGTTGACATTTGACATGGAGAAGAGTAGGAAAAGTAAGATATATTAAAATTAATTGTCTATTCTGAGTTATACGCTCAAGTAAAACAGATGGAATACATTCAAAGCTGTAAAACAGGTGTCTGGAGGAGGGGTAATTTTCCAATTGTATGTACTACAGGGTAGATTGCAGGCAGTAGAACACTTGAAAAAAAATAGAGCAAAAAAGAGGCTTAGTAATCTGACTAGGTTGTTGAAGGAGGGTGAAAAACAGTAATGCTATACAATTAGTTTTAATCTGGCATAGCCATTGTGTTTTAAGGAGTAATTTTAGATGATTTTTGAAGTGTGGTAATGACGAAAGTAATTGTAGATTGCTGGGAAACCTGTTCCAGATTTTCCCTACAGAATTGGAGAAGAGGGAGTCACCTGCTTTATTATAGGATTTCTGGATGGTTACAAGTAATTTATTTGCTGAGCGAAGGGTAGTAAGAGTTCTGTAAGGGGAGATTAGGCTACTGAGAATAGGAGTGTTATTGGGCTGATAAAGTATCTTATGGGTGATAGTAAGTTGTTGAAGTAGTAGCTGGTTTTGCAGTTCTAGCCATCATAGCTGTTTTAAGATTTAGACAATGGTGGGTTCTAAATGGTGAGCCCGTGGCAAATCTGGCAATGCTGTTATAGGAGGTTGCCAGATTATTAAGGTTACTTTTGGAAAGATTGGTATAAATAGGTGAGGCATAGAAGAGGGTAGAGATTAGGTGGGTATGGGCAATGGTGGTTCTGGCTTCAGGGGTTAGGAAAGATTTTATTCTGTAGAGAGAGCCAAGTTTTCTGTTAACAGTTTTGATAGTCGTGTTATTATGTGAGTCGAAAGTTAAGGTGTTGATCAATTGTTGCGCCTAATAGCTTGGTGGTTGGGTCTGGTGTAATGATAGTACCATTACTGGCCTTGATATTGAGATCAATAGGAGAGGACTTTAGTGTTGGAGTAAAAAGCATCAGTTTAGTTCTTTTGGCATTTAGTAGGAGGCATCATTGTAGGAACCATCTTTCAACTGAGTTAAATACGGTTTGATTAATGGTTTGAAGCTCAGCTGATGAGGCGGCAGTACATACTAGTATAGAATTGTCTGCATATTGAATGCAGGTGGCTTGAGGAATATTTAAGTGTAGATCGTTAATGAATATCGAGAAGAGGAGAGGTCCCAGGATAGAGTCTTGTGGGTCCCCTAAAGTAATAGGAAGATGAGTGGAAAGGTTATTGTCCCGGAGGACAGCTTGCTGTCTATTTTCTAAACAGGACTTGAACCATTGTAGTGCCTGTGAGCTGAATGAGAGTTATTTTAGCATGTCTAGAAATATTTGATGTTTCACCATATCTAAGGCTTTAGAAAGGTAAGCAAAGAGTGTGTTGATGCTGTCAGAGAAGGATAAGAGAGCAGTAGTAGTACTATGGAAAGGCCTAAAGCCATGCTGACAGTCTGATAATAGGTTATTTTGTAGAAGGTGATCAAGTAATTGTTGGTGGATGCATTTTTCCATTACTTTGGCTAGAGGAGAGAGTAGGGCTATGGGGCGAAAGTTTTGTTGAGTTACCACCCTTATGAAGTGGGATTATGTAAGAGATTTTCCAGAGAGATGGGATGGAGCCTTCAGTAATGGTTCTATTAATAAGTATGGAAATCGGGTAGGACAGTACTTTTGCTGCAATTTGCAGATATTCATCTGGTAGGAGATCGGCTGAGGGGGTACATGGTTTAAACTTGGTAAATAGGGTAAAGATGAGGGATGTAGGAACTGGCTTTAAATGAAGGATGAAGAAAGCCAGCAGAGGATAGTTTCAAGGATGTTGATGTTATTGCCTGGAGGTAGGTAGGAGCATATTATATAAATGGACTTGCTAGCATTGATCTGAAGCTTAGAGATAAGGATTTCTGCATTACTATCTATTGGTAGTTGTATGTCTACTATGGAAACCTGTAGCCCAGACTTAAACAGAATTGCTACCCCACCACACTTCATGTTGGCTATCTTAGTGCATTTCATATGTTTGTAAGGAAAATAGATTATATTTCTTGCAATCCTAAGGTGGAGTCTACCATTTCAATTGCTGCTTTAGCTGACATTTTCTCTAAAGTACCGCTTGATAACATTTGTGCTGCAGCTATTTGGTTTAATGTCCATAACTTCATATTCCATTACAAGTTGGATTTGTAATTTAGGTCCAGAGCTTCCTCTGGGTCAGCCATTCTGCAGAATATATTTTTATGATCTGTGGTAGCTGGGGGACTCTGTCTCAGTTGTTGAGGATGGACAGAAGAGAAAACATTGGATACAAAAGTCATGTACTTATCGTAGCCTGCTTCTGTCCTCCTCAACTTCTCTCCCTCCTTCCCTCTTAAAGTTATTATAGTTTCTTTTTCTGGAGTGACTGCACTGATTTATTGACAGCCAGGTGCTGTTTTTCCAGCAATCCATTAGTCTTATTTGCAGTATATTTCTGTATATGTTTTTCTTTCTGAGGGAGTATTATGCTTCTTATTATAGGAAATGGACAAACTCAATCTTAGTTAATTTGGTATGTGCAGAGGATTATGGGTAACGGAAGGAGCCTGAGCCTTGGATCCAAAGTCTGAAAGTTGCCAAAGTCTGATCCAGATCTGAAGTACCCAGTCACTGAGGAGAATGGAAGCAGACAATACAGATCTGTCATTGTGGTAAGTATGTAACTTTCATTTCTTATTTTTTTCTAGGTGACACTAAAGCTAAAATCGTAGAATCCCCTCTTAACATCAATTAAATATTTGTGCAATATACAGAAGAGGTACTAACAAAATGAGAAAAGAAAAAAATGATGTTAATGACTACAGTCAAGCAAATGTTTCATGCGTGTTTACACCAGTGTGATAGGAGCCTCCTTAGTCCAAAGAGTCAGTTTTATGGAGAAACTGCATGGCTCTTGTATGGATGTAAAATGTATTTCTAAGTATGCCTTCCGTCTGGCTCATTAGTGATCCATAAAATAGTATCCCAGTCTATTAAAAGCTCAGCTGCAAAGAAAAATGATGCAGCAGCCTAATCTTGCAACCAGGACTTTGTTGGGTTCTAATCTGATGGTCAAGCATTCTTTTGCTACTTTTCTCATTGGGAAGACTCATGATATCTCTGAGAGTTGTTTTCCCCACAGAATAGCATTAACTGCTACAGATGACCATTGCAGAGGTATGAATTGGGAAGTAAAGTCCAGGAAATTCATCTGATGAATAATCTGTAAATCTAAGTTATATGACTTTCACTTATTAAGTTCCTGTAATGTAGTTAGGGTGGGGAGAAGGGGCAGCCCCTCCGGACACAAATTGCTTGGGGGTGCAGTTGACAGACGCAGATTAGAAATAAAGGATGGTACTGAATTTTTGCTTTTGCTGTCAAAACTTGAGTGCTGTAGTGCTCCGTATGTGTTATAAACTTTAGTAACTGCAAGATCTGGGGACTGCACTGGGTGCAAAAATAACTAGTTATACACCTGTTTTAGTTTCGTAGATATGTTCTAGGGAGTCAGTCTACTGACCATTATAAACCTAGCCGTTAATCCATATTCAGAAGTCACCCCAGCCTTAAGTAGTGCAACACAAGATAGAATCGGGTAGAGTTTGAGGCTGCTTATCCAGTTTTCTAGATTTACATTGAAGGTGGCAAGAGTGCCACTCTATTTGACATGTAGTGGCAATTTGCTCCAGAGTTAGGGAGATATGCAGAGATATGACCCTGTTATGCAACTGTGTTATTTATTTGCTGATAAAGATTTAGTTACTTTAAGCAGGTATTTGAAGAACCATTTGTGCTCCAAAGGAATATGAGGTCAAAAGGCTAGAACTTTCTCCTCTTTGGAGATGTGCGTTTACTAGACTATCCTAATACATAAGATTTTTTAGGCCACTGATATTTTTAGTTATAAATCTCTGAGAGTTCTTACGTTGAGTGATATGTGTAGACAGATACATGCCAAAAGGTGCATTATATTTAGTTAGTGGGTCTGATGTGCTATGAGTAAATGGGAATTAAAACAACTTTGGATTTAGTGGATATGTCTTTGGAAATTAGACATGCCAGATAGATGGCTTTGTGAACTACTGCTGAAACAAGGTTAACGTTACAACAGAACCTGGTACAAATAACTGGTACTAGAAAATAAAATAAAGTCAAAAACCATAAAGCACGCCAAACAGTCTGCTCCAAAATGCTTCTAATCTGTCAAAAAGGTTAAAGCAACCAAAGTGCATGCAGTTGAGCCCTTTTGTCTTAAAAAGACATCATCAGAACCGCGTTGCAAGAACAAAGTCTGTTTATATGTATCATGTAAACTGTATCACAGCTAATGTAAATGTGGTCACAGCTAACTAGATTGTGGATAATGTAAAAACAAATTCTTTGGAAACAGTTGCTGTACAGTATATTGAGGCCCTATATAAGCTCTATACAACCTATTGCTGGTGCTGCTTTAACAGCGTGTTGCTGTACCAGTTGTAGGAACAAAATGCCTTCTGTGCCTGAAATTGGAGTGACTGAAGTGAATATGTTGGCAGAGAAAGCTCGACTGAGAAAGAGAAATTGAAAACTATTGCCATGTGAAGGATAGACTGATTACATTAACTAGGTAATTGACATAAAAGGTAGTCAGGCATTAATGATCAAGGTGCCTATTGAAAGGCATTGCATCACAGAGCGTTGTTCATTTTTAAAACTTTGGTGTGTCAGTGGTACTACAAAGAAAATGATTATGGCTTTACCTGTAAATGATGATGTCACTGAAGGTTTACTCCACTCACAGATTACAGTGCATGAAGATCTGAGGGGCTACAGCTAAACCCTCATTGCTCTGTCTTTATCTGTCATCCACTGTGGTCAGGCAATTAGGCACTGGTTTAATGCATGAACAGTGAGGGTGGTATATCTTTATGACTTGTGTAGAGTATCTGGTCCATCCATATGCCAAAGGCAGTAGCATTACTCTCACATCCATTCACATCTTGGTAGAGATGATGCCCTGGTGAACTGTCTCAGCCACAGCTGAATTCATTTCGCAATTGCCAAAGAATAAGCCTACTTGATGTGAGGATCTTTGATGGTGGAGCACTTTGGAGATCAACCTGTTCACAGAAGAAGAAAGGAAATATGCACCTCTAGTTCTTCTCAGTACATCAAGGAAGACTTTGCCAACAAATCCCACCATTTCCTACTGAGCTTAAAAAGATTTCAGTTGTTTAAATAAATGACTTTTGGTTAAATGGTTAGAGTCATACATTTACATGGCAATTTTTACAGCGTTGTGTGATTTTATTTATTTATTCATTTTTTATTTTACATTTGTTTACTGGGAAAGTCCGACTGGACACAGGTCCATTTTCAGCAGAGGCCTGGGGAGAAAAGCTCCAAATACAGTAGAATACAACAGATACACACTGACAATATAAACCATACAGGAACTCTTTACAGTTGAGCATACTTAGCAGAAATTAACATTTTTTAAAATAGCTAAGAGTGTGTAAATACTAAAATAGCTAAGAGTGAATAAGTACTTTGTAGATTTTTTTTTTTTTGCATAGAACTGTAGGGGCTTTATCCTTGGGTAAACAAGCAGAGAATGGGGAGGTGGAGAGCCATCATTTTGTTGTTAGTAGAATCCCTGTGATGATCTGAAAAAGCAAGATTGTGTAGTACCAGAATGTGGATGAGCAAAGATTTTGAAGCAATAAAGAAGCTGATTGTAAGTGAATTTGTGCTGTTTTTGAATTAGTTCTGTTGGTGGTCTTTAACATAAATCTAGTAAGATTTATTTGAATGTGCAACTTGGTATTAGATTAGAAAACACCTGTGGAAGGACTTTCTTAAATTTTGTATTTCACAGGCAACTACATGCTAGATCAGGGAACATGTTAGACATGAAGTAAGTCCTGGAATGATTAAAGTATTGGTTAGACAATGGTGACACATGGTCACACAGTAAATAGAGACCATAAGTGAAGGATTGTAACCACTGAATTATGCAATGGCCCCCCATTAATATTCTAAAACGTGCATGCTGATTGGTCAACATGCACGTTGTAAATCAGAGTTATAGTAATGGAAAAAGGTCCGGTCGCTCGGACTTTTTCCATTAGTATAACGCTTTTTTTAAAGCAACGGAGAACGCAAGATCTCTGTTGCTTTTTGCGCACTGTCTCGCTATGTTAAACGGGTTTAACATAGCGAGACAGCTTTAAAAAAGTAACGGAGATCATCCTATCTCCGTTGCTTTTTTTAAAGGTGTCTCGCTATGTTAAATGGGTTTAACATAGCGAGACAGCCTTAAAAAAAAGCAACGGAGATTCTCCGTTGCTTTGTTTAAAGCTGTCTCGCTATGTTAAACTCCTTTAACATAGCGAGACAGTTTGTAAAAAGCAACGGAGATCTTGCTTTCTCCGTTGCTTTTGCCCACAGCTCTGATGTACTGCGTAAGCATACGCATGCGCAGTACATCAGAACTGCCGTAGAATACCAGACAGCTGCGGAAGGGCAGAAAGGAGGCATTATACAATGCCATTATTTAAGAAAAGTAATTATTTTTTTCTTAAATAATGTCATTGTATAATAGCAATAACTAGTAAACCTAAAATAAGGCACATGTGGAGCTCAGCAAAATGGACAACTGCTTTAATGAACAAGCACAAAAACAATCCACAGCAAGCTAAATCACAGCAGCACAGCACATCAAACGAAATTGCAGAGCACAAGCAACAGCACATGTTGTGCTGTTGCTTGTGCTCTGCAATTTCGTTTGCAACATGTGCTGTTGCTTGTGCTCTGCAATTTCGTTTGCTGTGCTGTGCTGCTGTGATTTAGCTTGCTGTGGATTGTTTTTGTGCTTGTTCATTAAAGCAGTTGTCTGTTTTGATAAGCTCCATGTGTGCCTTATTTTAGGTTTACTAGTTTTTATCTTGGGCACTCAGACCACTGGATTGGTATAATAGCGATAACCCACTTCTGGGTGTGGGTAATGCTGGATTTACCCATGGTTGTCTTTGTTTGGCCACTCGGGCTTTGCCCTCGTGACCAAACCACACCAACCGTGGGTAAATCCAGCATTACCCACACCCAGGAGTGGGTTATTGCTATAGTAACACATGGGTCATTACTGGGACTGATCATTTTCACTGTTTTTGTAAATAACATTGCTGATTGTCTGGAGAGAAAATGTTTTCTGTGTGTTGATTAAACAAAGTTGCGCAACAGACTTCTTGTATCAGAAGTAGACGATATGAAAAGAACTTCACAGAATGGCTAAACTGCAAAATAGTGCATGTCAGAAACAAAAAAGAGGGGGAAATCGCAACAAATTCAGAGGAGAGTAGGTACAGTGGGTAGTCTTATTAGATGGCCTAAAGATAAGCAAGTTGTATGATAGAATAGTAAAAAAGACTGGAGGAATAATAACTTACATACACAGAGGCCTCATCAGTAGAATACAGTCCTCTTTATGCAAACATTTATACATTTGTTAAGAACTTGCATGGGCTATTGTATGCATTCCTAGAAACTCTATATTGTAAACAGATAAGCTGGGAAGCAGGTTAGATGCAGCTTGGAATTGGTTGACCGAGTAATGCGTAATCTGCAGTCGTATAAAGAGGCTAAAATAATGTTTTGTATAATAGTGCTGAGGAAAGGAGACAGACAGAGATAACATGACAGGAAAGGTAAAGTATGTGAAGAGAATCTATGGACTTTACATGAGTACTATGTTTCCAAGAGAGAGATATGCTTAAAAAGAGAAAGACACAATCTAATGACGAAAGATGAGTGGATCAAGAAATGCATGACAAAGCATTATTTCACAGAAATGGTAGCTGGTGATTAGAACACTTTCCTGGAAAAAGGCTTTAGGATGAAAAACAGTAGCAGGATTTAAGACTGCATAGAAGAAGTGTAATGCTGTCCTCATGGTGGAGCGACAAAGCTTGCTGCCAGTTAAACAGGATCTGCAGTTTATCTAGTCAATTGCCACTCTACTCTTTAAGGGCACGTCTGGCTCTGCTCTTTTTTTTTTTTTTTTTTTTTTTTTTTGTGATTCCTTACTTATTACTTTTCACATACACAGTTTGTTCGCTGCACATGCTCAGACTGAGAGTGAGAGAATGAGAAATTTGATAAACCTGCAGGTCTTTGATAATTCAAAACTGTTAAGTGATCAGCATACCAGACCGATCTGCTATTTGTTAAAGATAAGAAAGCAGTTCCCAAGTAGATGTATAAATTATCCACCCATATAAATCTTCACACACTACACAGATGTAAATGCAAAAATGTTTACAAATCTACGTTTTTAAAGAATCATGAAGGATATGTGAACCAATGGAAAATGTAAATATTTCAGCAAAGTGACAAAAATAATTTTTACAGTGATACTAAGGTCTGCAAATGAAGATAAGGCTAGATATGCTGTCTGTTGAGCTGCTCTAGAACTTGGTTTGTGGACTGAAAAGTTTGTTTTTTTTAAAAATAAAACAAAAAAAAAAGATTTTCTAAGGAGGTGAGGGTACAAGAAAAGATAAAAAGAAGAAAGCTAGTCTCTGAGCAGATGCATAGAATAATCAACCTGGAAGATCCTGTCAAAACACAGAATTATGTCCATAAATATATCTGCAATCCTCTCTAAAACCTCTTTTATCAAGGCATCATGGGAGATGTCTACATTACCCCTGAAAAATTAACAGTTTTTTTGTAGCATAGTGACTCAAAAATACAGAACACTCAATGTCTTTTTAATACCCTTAGTCCAAAAGCCTTACTCTCTAAATACAAATGTGTTCCCCACATTATTGCTCACGAGGATGTCTTAACTGCATTCTGCTTATGTTCTGAAATATTTTATTGTTCACTGTAGCCCTAGTCTAGAGAGAGACCATTTGACATAATGATTAAGGTCTTTGCCTCCCATGCATAGTGTACAAGGTTTGATGCTGACCTCTTACATGTTCTCTCTGGGGTTTATCCCACTTGTCAAAAAATGCTGAGTGTTTCTACCTCAAAACCATGCAGTACTGGAGCTGTAGGGGAAAGAGTTGTATAGACCAACTGTTTTGGCCATCAACTGTGATGTACACAATCCTCAAGATAGGAGAACACAGATCACAGACTGTGTCAGCAACGGTGTAAAAGTGGACTCTAGGTCATTTCATCATTTTGACTAATGTCACCAAAATCGGAATGAGCATTTGCCAGTGATAAGTAGGTTGAGGACCCAGTCTAATCCAACCTACGCCAGGTACCTGTGCTAAAGATGGGAGGGGGTGTATGTGCCTCTGTTGGCCAGTGTGTGCCCACCATAAATTCCAACATCCCGGAGTTAGTAAGCTACTGACTAGCTGGTATCCAGTTTCCCAGCTTGGGTTACCTGGGATAGCTCTGTTGAGCAAAAGCTGGACATAAAACCAATCAACCTACCAAACTTGAAGTAAGAATTGCTGCACTCAGTGTTGGTTCATTGACAGTAAATAACTTGGTAGTGGATGACATGCTGGCAATGAGTCTGGGCATCCTGTGTATTCAGGAGATAAGATGGAAGGGCAATGCACCAAAGCCACTTGGCGTGAGGTTAAGAATCTACTACTGAGGAGCAGAACAGACTAGACGTGATGTGGGATATCATCATAATTAGTGACAGACTTATGGCACTCGGACTCCAGTTTAAGGATAGGGCAGTATTCGTAATCTCAGCTTAGGTTGTGATAGTGAAAATAGGAGTGCATTCAGACAACAGTTGCAGGACAACGTGAGTTGGTGTTGATAATCGGTGATCTAAATCCACAAATAGGATCAGACAGAACAGGATATGGGGACTGTCTTGGCCCTCATGGGTGAAGCAACAGTAATGAAGAAGTAGAGGGCATTCTAGACTTGACGGTGGCCAGCACATGATTCAGCAAGAAAAACAGGTTCAAGGTTGCATACAAGGGTGGCCAGCATGTAACTCCAGTAGATTTCCTCCTAGTAAGTGAAGGGCATTAGGGTAGAGTTAGAGATTGCTATGTCATCCTTCAGCTTAAGTCAGTGGTTGCCACATAGCTGCAAGCGGTGGTCAGAGAAGGTTGTTTTCAAGAGAGAGACAAGACTGAAAAACTGGAAGTTGGCTGGAAAGAAAGCACAAGAATTCTAGAACTAGTTAGGGCTCTAGTGCCTAAGGAAGAAGAGGAAATATATGGACCTGAAGAAGAATTGCAGTGCCTAAAACTAGCATGTGTGAGGACTGCAGAACATGTATATGGCCAAACCAGGTATGGAAGTAAGTACCTAAGGAAATCGGGTAGTGGAATACAGAAGTCCAGGAATTCATCCAAAAAAAGACAGAGTGCAGGAAAAAGTGAGAGATAGAAAAGACGGGCCAGACAAATACTAGTTGGATAAGGAAGTGGCTAAGAGAAAAGTTGTAATAGCAAAGAACAAGCCATCAGAGGCTCTTAATCAGCGTCTGGAAAGTGTCTCAGTAGATGGTACAAAGAAACTCTATCAAATTGCAAGGCAAAAACAGAAAGATAAAGCAGATAGCTGGGCACCATTAGTAAGGGATGCCTGCTCGCCAGCACACAGGAAACTTTCATCAGCTTCTAAATGAAGAAAAGCCCATAAAGCTGTACTGCTCCAGACAGACTATGATGAAAGAGGAGGAGGAGGAGGAGCCCACCCTAGAAGAAGTATGAACAGCACTTAGTCAGGGAAGGTAGCAGGCTCAGATAAGGTCATGGCAGATTTGATCAAGATATTATATGAGATGGGGAGAAATGGCTCCTGAGGGTACTCAGCAGTATGGAGAGAAATGCATATCCCAGGTGACTGGATAGTAGGCATACTAGTGCCAGTGGACAAGAACAGAGGGGACATCCACAACTGTGGACAGTACAGAGGTATCCAACTCCTGGCACACTGCATGAAAGTTCTGGAGAGGATGATTGATAAACAAATACTCAGAGTAGTAGAAAGTAAAGTGGAAGATGAGTAATTTGGATTCAAATCAGGATGCAAAAAAACTGACCCAATGTTTGATGAGACAAATTGTTATGGAGAAGCAAGAGATGAGAAAAGAGTCAGACTGGGCATTACTAAATTTTGACAGGGTCCCAAGAAATCTGATTTAAGCAGTCTTGCAGTGGTTTGAAGTCCCAGAAACATTGGTAGAAATAGTGTAGCCTATGTACAAGGACCCAGTAAGTCACATACGAACAGCGTTCGGTATCACAGAGAAGTTTCCAGTGAGAATGGGTGTGTATCAAGGTTCAACTCCAAGCCCAATGCTATTCATACTGGTGATAGACTATATCAGCAAACAGGTTGGAGTGAGAAGATCAACAAAGTTGTTGTATGCAGATGATGTGGCATTAAAGGCAGACTCTGAAAAAGAACTCCTGCAAAGGATTGGCAAGTGAAATGCAAAACTGAAGGCATGTGGGATGAGACATAGTACAGATAAGACAGTTGTAATGGCAGCAAATGAGGAAAATCAGAAGAAGCTGAGAAATGAGTTAGAAGGGAAAATGGGACAGCTTAACAGCTTCAGGTATCTGAGAGGGGTGATTGAGGAGAAGGGAAATCTGAATGTGGAGGTCATGCTAGAATCAGGGGGGCTGCAGCCAACTGGCACATAGTGTCAAGGGTACTGTATGACAAAAGAAAGCCAAAGATGCTGAAAAGTAACAGTGGTGTGACTAGTACTATTGTGTAGTACAGTTACCTGGGCAAAAAGGCAGAGCAGCTGAAGAAGTTAGAGGTGATGGAGATAAAATGCCCTAGACAGGTGGTAGGATGCACACTGTGGGACAGACGACGAAATGAGGACATCAGAGCAGAAGTCAGAGTAGTTTAAGTTGCAGAGAAAGCCAGGGAGAACAGATTGTGGTGGTTCAGGCACATGTGCAGAAAAGCAGAAGACAGTCTGGTGAAGATGATGTGGGACAGAAAGGAGAAAGGCAAGAGGAAACAAAGGTGACCAACAAACAGATGGAAGGATTGTGTGATAGAAGACGTGTGACACGGAGACATGACTGGCAAAGAATGTGGGAGAGTAGCATTGAATTGAGAGTGATAGCAACAATTGACACGACATTCCAACCTCATGTAGAAAATAGGAAAAAGGGGTAGATGTTGATGATGAAAATGATGTAGTCCTAGTCTGTATATGACATCAGAATATTTTTAGGACATCTTCTTGGGAACCCCTTCTTAGACCGATTTGTATCCTAATTTTGTGATAACTGTGTATATGATTATACGTTGCATGTCAGATTCTATTAATTGTTATGGCGATAGTACATCTTATTTCTCTTTTAGAATTTGTATTATATTGAACTCTGGTTCATTTAACTTCATCTTTAGTAGATCTTTAAGATTGTTAAAATGTCATTGATTAAGTTGATATCCTTCTATTCTCATGTTGCAGTATTTATCACAGTGGGGAGGTTGCTGCCTGCAGCACCGGACATCCGGCCAGTATACCAAAGTCTTTGGAGCAGGTGGGTACATGTGACATCTCTAGCCACAGCTATGAACTGACGTAGGCTATAAAAGTGATGTCTGCATGTATCCCCTTCAGAATTTTTCTGCCACAGTGAACGTCGGGCTCCAGTTCAGGAAGCAGATTGCTCATTATCCAGATGGCCACCACAGACAACCGCTACAGATAAGTACCCTGTTGGGGTTTCTGTTTGTTTTTTGCTAGTTCCTCAGACGTATATGTCCACTAGAAAGGGGAAGTGTGCTTTTGGGAGACAAATTCCTCACAAGGACACACATGAAAAGTGTGTTTTCTGTTTAGACGAGGCCGCCGACCATACGTCCTGCCCCATTTGTAAATCCTTGGTTCCTAAGACTCTCCGCAGCCATCTGGCTGCATTGAAACTATACATAGAAAATCAAAGGCTCTGGCATCTCTCATTCAGCATGGAGGGTGGGGTAGGCACATCTGATGAGCCACCTCGTAAGAAGACCAAGAAAATCAGGCCTGATTCCCACCCTGCGTCTCAGGCATCCAGAGATATTCTTGAGGCAGATGAAAGCCCGGGATCTCTTCAGGCCTCCATTTCCTGACCAGGCCCAGGAACCTCTATGGAAGCCAGGTTGGTGGAAACAATGAGTACGTCTGCTGAGGTTAGTCAACCATCAGATCCTGATGACAGAGGGAAACCACGGCTCGTATAGTCAGAAGGGCCTACTCCTTCCCTACCAGCCTCCCAGACATTGGCTCCTAGACATACTCAGTCCACTGCCCCTTTAAAAAGGAAACAAAAACTAAAACATTATGAGCCATAAATTGCTCCTGGATGGGAAGTTTTTCCCAGAGTCTTTTTAAGGCATTCCAGGCCTTACAGCCTGAACAATCACCAGCTGCTGCTCCTTCAGTGCACCTTTTTGAGGTATCAGAGGAAGAGTACTCCTCCTCTGTGGAATCACTGACCTACTGTTCACAAATTTATTCCCCTAAGGATTTCATTACCCCAGAGGAAGAGGATCCTATCACCTCTGAGTCCCCAGGAGATGAATTCACTTTTAGGGACACTATCTCCTTCATGAGGGAACATTTTAAATGGCAGGCCTCAGATGTCTCTGACACTAAGAAAAGGTACTTTGACCTGCTAAAGATGGAACAGCCATCCCCTTCTGCTGTACCTCCCATGCTGCTGGACTTCCAAGATGCCTTCATGGCAGCTTCCCAACCTCCAGCCTCTAAATATCCAGACAGATTCTACAAGGTGCCTCAGGACACTCAATTCCTTTTTAAAAATTCACCTGCAGACCCAGCAGTTATTGCTGTTTCAGCGGATAATTCTTCCAGACAGTTACCCTTTGCTGCTCTTTATCCTACTGATAAAGACACCAAATTCATTGACAGACTGAGGAAAAAAGTCTATACTTCCTCAACCCTGGCTATCAGAGCTCTCAATTACTAAACCCACATGGCTAGGTATGTCCTGGACACCCTTTCCAAAGCTTCTACTCTCCTGTCTGAGGTTCCTGAATCATCAATAAAAACTCAACTAAACACCCTACTTTCCACAGCCTCTCAGGTGACTAGGCACTCCATCAACTGCAGCTAATCAGCTGCTTCAGGTTCAGTGCTGAAAAGATATTCCTGGGTGAGACTTCAGCCCCTACCTGTGGATGTGCAAACTAAACTGCATGATGCACCCTTGGACAATAAAGCCCTTTTTGGACAAGCTTCAGCAGAATTCCTTAAATCCCTTCAAGAGAAGGGAAAAGAACTACAAAACCTGAAGCATTTACTTGTGTCTCCTATTCCCAGATATCACAGAAATTATCCGCAAAGAACTTCCTTTGTCAGGAGACAGTCCTTCCACTCTGTGCCACCTCAGGCAAAGGGATGTAAGCAAGCTAGAAAAAGCTCAGCTCCTAGGTTTACTTCCACTCCCTTGTCCACCCCCTTTTGGAGTCAATCTGACCAAGCCAGATCACCGCCACTGTGACTTGCAACCTCTAAACCCCAATACCCCCCTATCCCTTTGTCTCACCTTTTCCTACCCTCCAGGACCCATGCTGCTCCTAGCAAGACTCCACATGAGAAATATCCAGTGGAGTCTGAAAAATTTGTGGAGCCAACACTCTTATCCCCTGGATACCCCTCTCCCCTCTTCCCGTGTTTGAAGAGGGAACTACAATGGTGAATTTGTGCCATCAACCTCAACCAAGTAACCCCCTTACAGGTACCTGCCCCCTACAACAAATCTCTACAGAAGCCTCAGACATGGGGTGGGGCGCAGGGCTACTGCACAACCAAAAACAATTCACTGTGCAGGGAAAATGGTCCACACTAAGACAGAGACCATATCAACATCAAGGAAATGAGGGCACTTCTTCTAGCCCTACAAACCTTCAAACTAGCCCTACGCCCAGGAACCCTGAAAGGGATCACAGACAATATGACTGTCCTGTGGTACATAAACAAAGGGGGGGGAGACGAGGTCCTACCCTATTTGCAGTCTAGCCACTCTGATCTGGACCCTAGCATCATCACTGCACATTCACTGATGGCAGTGTACATCCCTTCCACAGAGAATGTTATGGCAGATACTCTCAGCAGAACTTCAGCATCCTCTCACGAATGGATGTGTCACAGAGAGGTATCCTTCCATGTTATCCACAGGTGGAGTATTCCGCAGTCAGATCTGTTCGTCTCCTCCCTAAACAGACAGATGTCCCAGTTTTGCTCAAGGGATCCACATTCTCAAGCATGGAAAGTGGACACATTCTTTTTTTCTTGGGAGGGGATGTACCTGTATGCCTTCCCCCTTGACTCTTAATTCAGAAGGTCCTCCTGAAAATTCAGAGTGACAAACCAAAAATCCTGCTGATGACACCCTTTTGGCCAAGACAGCATTGGTTTATCCTTCTGTACCTTTTTAGCCAAGGGCAATTCGCAGGTTACCCCACTGATTAGGCCTACTCGCACAGGACAGGGGATCCTTAGTGCACCCTCAGGCGACCAATTTCAAACTGACCTTATGGGTGATATGGTTCTAATTCCCTTCAGACACCTATACTCAGAGGACGTACTCAATATTCTGCTGGAGGCCAGAAAGCTTAGTACCAGGAGAAATTATGTGTCAAAATGAAAAAGATTCTCCAGGTGGTGTCAACTGAAAAAACAGGACCCTCTGAACATTCCTATACCTATGTTCCTTTCTTGTGTGAGCTCCTTCATTCAGGCCTAACATATTCTTCAGTTAAGGTCCACTTGTCTGCCATCTCTGCTTGTCTGCCTTTGATCCCTCCTTTAGCATCAAGTTTGGAGGTCAAGTAATTCCTGAAAGGCGTACTCCATATTAGCCCCCCCCCCCCAAACCTGTTCCTCCACCTTGGGACTTAAATTTTGTACTTGAAAAACTAACCTTGCCAACTTTTGAGCCAGTACACTCAGCATCCCTGAAACTATGCACATGAAAAACAGTCTTGCTAGTGGCCCTCGTGTCCGCCAGGAGGGTATCAGAAATTCAGGCCCTGATGGCCACCCCTTCATACCTCATCTTCCATAAGGACAGAGTCTCCCTAAGGACTAATCCTTCCTCCATGTCCAAGGTGGTTAATGAGCTCTCACTCAATTAGACCATTAACCTACCTGTTTTCTACCCCCAACCTCAGAATTCCTGAGAAAGGATACTCCATTTATTAGATGTCCACAGACAGCTTAGGTACTACTTAGATAAATCCAGACCTATTAGAAAATCTGACCAGCTGTTCATTTCCTTCCACCCTGGGGCTCTAGGGAAACCAGTCTCCAAACAGACCATTTTTTTCATGGATCTCTAAGACCATTTGTACATGCTATTCTATTCATGGGAAGAGGTTATCTGGAAATGTTAAAGCTCACTTCACTAGAGCAGCTGCCTCCTCAGCTGCCTTCTTTAAGGGGGTAGACTATGCCTCCATCCTAGAAGCGGCTGCCTGGGCTTCAGTTCATACCTTTACTAACCACTACAGGCTAGATTTAGCCTCAAGGGGTAGAGCTGGTTTTGCCAGATCTGTCTTACAAGGTCTCATAGACCAGGCACAATATGCCTCCTCCCAGGCTCATACCTAAAAGCTTTGATACTCTCCCTACTGTGATGAATACTGCAACATGAGAATAGAAGGATGTAGAACAGTTGTGTAAGAACTTACCATAACCTTAGATGTCATTCTTTTCCATGTTGCAGTATTCAGACCCTCCCTTCCTACCCCCTCTTGCATCACCTTTCTTACCTTCCATTTCTTGCTAACCACCTGTGGGATCACAGCGTTACAGCTACTTATCTTCAGCAGCAGACACAGGTGGTAAAATACCCTTTAGTCTGGTCCTCATGTCAGTCTGAAGGGACTTCCTTTTTTAGCTCATATTTCACCTTCAGGGGTACTACTGTATACGGCAGTCCATTCTGAAGGGGGTACATGCATATGTCACTTTTATAGCCTACGTCAAGTTTATGGCCATGGCCAGAGACGTCACACATACCCCCCCTACTCCAAAGACTTTGGTACACTGGCTGGATGTCCGGTGCTGTAGGCAGCAACTACCCTACTGTGATGAATACTGCAACATGGAAGAGAAGGACATTTAAGGTTATGGTAAGGTCTTATTCAACTCTTCTTTTTCAAAATAGTCCAGCCAGAAGACTGTGTACAAGTCATAATAGGATTTTCTGTCACCCATCACCCACAGCATTAATCTTTCCTCTTCTCCATTTATGCAGTGTCTGCATTTCAGAGCTCACATATTCTGTTGCAGTGTAAAATGTTGAGAGACAAGTTTAATATCACAGCTGCTTTTTTAGCCTAGAGGACATTGGAAATTCAATTTTGCGAATGGTTGCTTTAGGGAAAGGTCCTTCAGCTTTTTCCCATTTAGCTTGTAAGTGTGTATTTTCTTTCTTTTAAACCTTAAGCATTTTATTACTATTTAAATGTGCTTGAATAAATTAATGATATTAAGTAAGCTGTAAACAGATGCTTTGCTCCACTCCATGGTTCATACTGTGCTTTATACTTGGCATTTTGAAGTGTTATATCTTAGTGTCAAGTGTCGTAGCTGTACGTCTCATCATCATTCCCACATTATTATTTTGCATTGTTAAATAAAGCACTCGTTATGTTTAGTGTTCTGATGTTGTCCATCTTGAATCTGAATAAAACATGATTAGAGATTGGCGGAACTTAATTTCCTGCACCAGACTTAAATTCCTCATTATTACATATATAAGCATGTGTCATTGCTCATATCTCCTTACATGAGTGGGTTTATGGCCTTCAGAATGGAGACATCTAACACTGTTGCATAGTGACTCGGACAGCTATATACTTAAACTGAGGCTAGAAAAAATAATTACTCAAATTTCCATTCTGTATCAGTTTACACCAAAAGCAGTAGAGGTGACTTCCCATTTATCAGAGCAAGTCAATGCAAAATAATTGTCTGTTACTATTATAATTAGTTTTGATTTATGGGTTATGTAGAACAGAGAAAATTTGATTGAGAGCCTGAAGATGCCACTAGCATTTCTGTTTGTTCTTTCAGAAGATCACAGAATGGATAAATAGTTCTAAAAACGTTGTAACCCTTGTATGTGCAGCATTTCTGACGTAGAGTGTACTGCACTAGTAAGTATACTGCATTTATCGCAACCTGAATAATGCAAAAAACACACTGCATAATCATTAAAGCATCTACCAGTTCTGCACTGAGAGTTCTGATTCAGGTCTATTTTTGTTTTGGATAGATTTAATTTCTGCAGTGATGTGCCTCATCTCAGAATACAGTACTCTGGAAATTTGCAGAAATGTGTTTGTGACATACACAGCAAGCAAGAAAGCTGAGTCAGTCTCCTTACTAGGCTCATTATCATATCATCTACAGCAGTTGGAAGTGAGCACTTGATCTTAATCCTCTTCTTACTTTGTACAATCAGAAGTCAGTGTCATAGGTTAAAGAAAAGGCACCCGCAGACAGATGAAGGTAGAGACTTTTTGTTTAGGCAGCTTTTGTGTGCTAAAGTGCAGCTTATATAGCAGAGACACAAATGGTCACAGGCTTTATAAAGAAATTCCATAACTAAGATAAAGCCGTATGCTAAGCAGGAATTTGAAGTTCCACGTGTAGGTTTGCAAGTCATACATATGCTGCAATGCTGATAGTCTGGTCTTAAGTGTACATACAGCACTGCAATGTGAAAACTCTTCTCTGTAATTGTGCAAATTAGACTGATTTCTTTTTTAACACCACAATGTCTTTTCTTTCTAAGTGCAAACATAGTGAAGTCTCTTTATACAAGACATTTTAAGTTGCAAAAAATGAGTTTACAAAATCCCTATGAAAGTTATCAGGCAGTTCTATAAATAATGCCAACCTTAACTTTTTATTTAATGCAGTGAGAATCAACTAACTTAATATATCTTAAAATGTGATGTAATGACAAAATAGTACATGTTTTGTCTGTTTGACCTAGTTAGTAGCTGTAGTAAGGATTGCTGATACAAAAGTGGTAAAATTGACGAGGACTATGGTAAAATAATACAGCTATGACTGTTAAATAACTTACTGACATGAGGACTGCAGAAAAGTAAAGTTAAGATGAATGTACAGTAATTTGCCTAAGTTGAAAAGATACAACAAACAAGAAAATATAAAAAGGCGTCACAGAATTATTTTTAGTATTTTGTTATGCAGTAAAATAAAAATAAGTTGACAGTGGATATGGAAGACAGTGAGAAATATGAAGAAATAACAACTAATGAGTTGTACTTAAATGGTATTCTGTTAGACACTGCAAAGTGCAGCTCTTTGATGATGCACTTTGCACCAGATTGGCCAGTGGTAACATTTGATGTTTACACAAGTAAGGTAAGTCTCTACCTTTTTTATCAAATGAGCATTGGCTCATAAATTTATAACTGTAGATTACGCCATATTTCATTAATCATTCGTATTACTGCATAAATAAATGGGTGCATATTACCAAAAGCGGTGGTCATTTTTACATACACCTTACCTTTGCAATTAAATTTGTATTCCACTATATACATATTCATGCTTAGTGTACCTCTTCGCATATCTTAAATAATTTAATTTGATGTCTTTCTTTGTAACAGAACTCATTATATTCTGATACTTGTATGTGTTTGGTGCTTCTGTCCAGCTATCTCAAACCCTCTATAACCATACAGACAGAAACACATGACCTATTCCCCTTAGTACAGTGCTGCAGATATTTCTGTATATCCCCAACATGACCTATTCCTCTTAGTACAGTGTTGCAAATGTTTCCGTATATCCCCAGCATGACTCATTCCCTTAGTACAGTGCTGCAGATATTTCCTGTTATCTCCATAGTTTCCCCTCATTAAACAACATTTGTTTTTTCCAAAATAACTTGCAATGCCTTTCTCTTGAATATTTGCAGTTTAGCTCCAGTCCTGGTAACTGCTTCATATGACTCTCATAAAGGGAAGACTAGAGTACAACAACTGCATAGCATTAGTGCTTCACTCATCTTTGGCTCTCAAGTCATTCTAGAGTACTCAGATTCTTAGGCCATAAGGCCACTGATACTGTCAAATATTTCAACTACTACTTCTGTCTGAAAGATTGTCAACATTAGGATGTATTTCCAGTTTGTCTTTTCTTTCCAGTTTTAGCCTTGACAGTTAAAACAAGTTTAGCACAGCTGGAATGAATCACTGTCCATTCACCCCTTGATTGGCATAGCTACCTTCACTCTCCATCGCAGAAAGTGTTGTGCTCTGCATTCTTCCAACAGGGACACCATATTTTACGTATCTCTTATTTACACTAAACATCAGCTACTTAAAGGCATTAAATTGATGTTTACATTAATTGGTAAGAATTCTTCACACAGTCAGATTTCATTTCAAAAGGAATTATTTATTTATTGGCATTTGTTTACCAGGAAAGTCCACTAGGCCAAAAGAGCCCATTTTCAGTGGAGGCTCGGGGAGAAAAACTCCATAGTATAACAGTACACAAGATATAAAAACAATTACAGGATACAAGCTATATTGACAAAACAGGTGATAATATATGATAGTTGAAAAGGTATACAAACACAGTTATGTACACATTTGTACAGGTAGTGGCTGCAAATTAGTCAAGTGATTGTATTATAAAACTCTAGAGGTAGTGTACTGATAAGAACAGTAACCTAGCAGAATTCTGACAGTGTTAGAGGGTATAGGCAGCAAAGTAAAGTGACAGCGTAGTTGGATAGATAGGCAAAGATGGAAAGTAGACCAAAAGTTAAATTGTTTGCATTGAGTAGTGCTAATAGAGAATTTGAAGAGGTAAAGATGTAGCTTAAGGTGAGAACAAACTTGCAGTCAAGTTATGGACAGATGAGAATTGGGACATGTGCTTTGCTATAGGGTGGAGAGGTGTTGTAAAGATTTTTTAAAGGTAGAGACATTGCTGTGCAACTGGGGTAGTTGTTACCCAGTTATTGCTCATCTTTCTTCACACGGTACCTTACTGTTGCAGTCAACAGAAAAAATTCTTTAGATCATGCACACACTGGGGTGGGTGTTAACCAGTTATTGCTCGTCTTTCTTTACACGGTACCTCACTGTTGCAGTCAACAGAAAAAAATTCTTTGGATCATGGACAGATTGGGGTGGGTGTTACCCCATGCATCCAGCCAACAATAGACACCATTACTGCCGTAATGCTGCACTACAGTAAAAGTACTTAGATGTAAGTTTGAGTATGGTCTCCTTTTAAATGTATAGCAAGTCACTAATATCAAGAGTAGGGTATTAAAGCAGGTTAATGTGACTTATCAAATTTCCCATCTTCTCACTACTGGTACTGGTAAGGCAGTATCAGTAAATGTATTAAAACACAGACTAGGGTGGGTGCTACCCAGTTATTGGTGCTTGTAACAGTAAATGTATTAAAACATAGACTGGGGTGGGTGTTACCCAGTTATTGCTCAACTTTTGCAGTCAGCAGAAAAAATTATTTGGATCACGTGTCTAGCCAACAATAGACACCATTACTGCCATACCATTCTAAATGTAAAATGTCTGTCTGTGACAGAAGTAGATATATTTTATCTCTGATTTTTAACTTTCAAACTGATTAATGAAATGTGTTGCTTTCTTGTAGCAGATACATTTCTTACAGTGCCGTTCTTATTAACTGGGGAGCTAAGACAAATATTAAACTTCTCAGGCCACATTTTTCTATTACTGCTTGTGAAAAAAACCTTCTTTAAGTTAGCACCAATTTCCTAGAATTCTGTACAAAGCAAAATAACCTCTGTTGACAAGTAGATTTGTTCAAGGAAAAAAAAAATATTTTGTGGAAGAACACAAATGCAGCTGTTTCAAAGGTGATGGGCAATCTACACAGATAAACAATATGTCTGCTTATTCCCAATAATCAAATCAGTATTGATCCCATTGTAATATTTGTGAAGATTACCTAATTTACAGTTCTGTTTATTTACATTAACCTCTTCCTGTTCAGAGGTGGTTAACAGACTTAGTCAAAGAGGAAATTGAAGTGCATAGTCCACCTTCCTAGCTGCCCCAGAGCATTGTCTGGTTAAGTGACTTTCTCAGAAGTGCATAGTAGACAGATGGAGACTGGTGAAACCAAACCCTTGTCTTAAGAGACAGCTTCTTGTTAAAAGCCCATAGTCTTAATCTTCTGTGATTACTGCGACATTCTCATATCTTCAGTACTGTGTAGTGATGTGGATTTCAGAATCACCGAGTTTGTTCTAGATATGAAACTGACAGTGAGTATCCTACCCCTAGACCAACAAGTCTGCCTCAATCCAGTTATTGATTCTTCATTCTTGATCTCTGTTTTATTTTGTTATTAGTCAAAATTCTCTATATTCCTTTTACTGTAAATTTGCCAACTATATATCTTTGTTTGTATTACTTTTAACTTCCTTTACTACAGCCGACTTATTGCTAATTATTCTTATCCCCTCGTGCCTTACTCACGATTATCATTCTTCAGTTTAATTTTATAATATTACTCATTTACTTGCATTTTTTAACTGTTTCACGTTCTGTACAAGCTGTAAAATGTTCATTGTTGTGTTTGTCTTCATTGTAACATTATTGTACAAGTGCCTGCACAGCCACTGTTACCAGCACATTTGATGTTTTCAGTTTATAAAAATGTATTTATGTTTTTGGTAACTGGGATAAAACACTGATCCAGATGTACTTTTTTCAGTTTCAACTTATGTAAGCGATCTTGTTTCTTGCTTAACCTTTCCATATGAGTACATTGGTCCACCTCCAGTTGGATGTTTTATATTATAATATCTCTGTTTAGATGTGTTAATTTTCCCTCCTTCCCAAAAATGTTTGTATCAAAAATTCTGTGTACGTTAATCCTATCAACATTCTCACAGGTATTGATCATTATTCAGTGGGTGTCAAACTTTCAGATCATGTTAACATTCATGCTTTATCGTACTTTGACAAGTCTTATAGGTCAGACATTAAGGAACATTATTCTTGCTTCATTATTAAACTACTGATATGTGCAGAGCAAACATTGTGATATTAACTTCACCGTATTTAACGGTTATAGTATACTGTTTTAATTAAAACAGTTTTAGGTAATGATTTGTTAGGAGCAAAGGTTTTCAGAGTTAAAACGTGTACATAATGTTATCCATCTTTTATGAAGTAAAGTAGAGGATTCTGATTGGGTGTGTAACCATACCCTGCATGTCCTGAGTGCAAGACATGGATGCCAAGAAATTTACCTTGAGAGTGAAGCACGAGAGGTGAATCTTGGCATCCATGCCAAAAAACACAACTGGTTATATAAAAAAGTCTTTCGGCTTTTCCCAGTTAGGGGTCAACACAGCGGATCACTGGTCCGCTTATTATTGGCAGTGGATTTTTACAGTGTCAAGTTGCCAGCCTGGCGACCAACCTTCAGAGAAGGCACACACACGCACCTACCTGCATGTCTTTTAATGTTCAGTCGATTGTAGGGAGGACATGCAGACTCCACACAGAAGGCACTCCAGCCGAGAATCAAACCGGAGAGCCTCTTCCTGTGAGACGACAACAGTAACTGCTGCACTACCATGTCCGACAAAAACCCAACTGGTTATGATTGGAGTTATTTCAAAATCTTTGAAAGCTGGTAAAATATTTTAGTGCGAGACAGCAGGCAGAAACTGTGTCCCTCTGAAGAATGAAGATCTTTAGAAGCTGTTAGCACTTCATTCTGATACACTTCTTTACAAGTGTGTGGCAGAATGAATTGGTAAAACCTGTTTTACCTTCTGCTGCTCTTCTTTGACACACAACAGTCTCACTTGCAAGAAACCTGTTTATAGCTGCCTTGCGGTGCATAAGCTTTTGTAGTGCATGGAGCAGAATGATTATGCTGTAAAACTGAAAAAAAACGATAAACTTAAGCACTTGTCTAGCATGAGACCTGATTGTGTAATTGTTTCACCCCACCCCCTTCAAACACTGATATGATCAGGTCACACATTAGAGACTATCAACAGACAGTGCTGGCTGGCAAAGAACTGTGGCAGAAAATAAAGCACTCTTTTTCTGCTTGCTGACTTGTGTCTCAACTATCCCTAAGTTTGGCTTGTAGTTTTACTCTTTTCCTGGTATTTTTTATATTTGCTGGAAAATCACTGAAGATCACAGTCAGTCAAAACTGGCAAAATTACAGTTTCCTACTTCTTATTGCTCAGAAAATCGCATATTGATGCAAAGCCCGTTATTCTATTAACTTTTTAAGTGAATTAGTGTTCTATTTAAAGTGTCTCTAATTTTTATACTCCCCCCCCCCCCCCGCAAATAATGTGAGAGGTGTACAGCTGTCTGTTTGATAGCACTCGCTTACTTTGCTAAGAGCTTTACCGTCTTTCAAAGCTGGTAAAACACTGTGTTTTTTTTCTGTTAACTAGTAGTAGATAAAGCAGATAAAGCTCCATGTACAGTGGATATAAAAAGTGTACACACCCCTGTTAAAATGCCAGGTTTTTGTAATATAAAAAAATGAGACCATAATAGATCGTTTCAAAACTTTTCCCACCTTTAATGTGACCTGTAACCTGTACAATTCAGTTGAAAAACAAACAAATCTGTTAGGGGAAAAAAAATATAAAAAATATACAATAAGCTGGTTGAATAAGAGTGTACACCCTTAAACTAATACTTTGTTGAAACACCTTTTGATTTAATTACCCCTGTAATGCTCCATTCCATCCCCAACTCCTTAGATCTGTTTCGCCACCATAGCCGCAAGACGGAAGATCCATTGTTCTAGTGTAAGTGTGTCTTTTGGAGAATTATTTCTCTGTAATTTTTCTAGTATTTTTTGCCTTTTAACGTAGTTTACTCTTTCTCCTCCCTCACCTATTCGCAGGCATTAAGGTTTTGCTATTTTTTTTCTTTTTCACTAGTTTCTCACGTATCACTCATGGTAATTGACTGATACCCTTTTCTATTTTCTAATTTTTCATAAAAAAAAAAAAGAAGAAGAAAAACGAAAAATAAGTCTGTAGAATTCTGTCTGCTGTTCCTTTTCAGATGAAGTTGTTTTTCGCTTTTAACCTTTGGGTTGTGTTTTTGAAGCCCTTTTTCCTTCTAGGGTTTACTGCTGCCTGCAATGTCCGAGAAGCCCATGTCAGAAAAACCTGCGGGTTTTAAGAAGTGCACTTCTTGTGGGCATAAGATTCCTAATTCTGATGCCCACAAGAAGTGCGTCTACTTTTTGGGAGCGGTCCACCTGTATACCCCATGCACTGTGTATGCAGCCTTTAATCCTATGGCCCTCTCTGACCACAGAAATAAGCATATCCTATAAGGATTGCTTTCAGCTGGGGCTCAAACCCCCTCAAAACCAGCTTCAGTGGTCTCTGAGCCGAGAAAGAGACATCAACCAAAATCCCCAAAGTCTTCTTCAGAGCCATACGAAAAGTTTCAAAAGGTCTCAGATCTGACTCCTTTGGATCCAAGGCCTCTTGGGCAACCCTCTGATCCAAAGCAACCAGTAGATCCGACTGGCTCAGCCCCTGCTATCAGTTCTCCTTTTCCGTCCACCTCTGTCTTGGATTCCTGTCCTTCAGATCCAACAAGTAGAGTACATGTGCTAGAATTTGTACTAAAACCTGTGTCTCCAGCTTTACCCTCCAAGTTAGTTGAAATGCCAGCCAAGCCTCTAGGCTGGCATCTGCAACTTCATCTAGGTCTTGGAGGAGCTTGTCTGAGGCAGATATGCTCAGGATGATGTGGAGATTCCTTAGGGCTCAAATCCAGATAGGGGTCCTGCCAGCACCTTCCCCTCCTGGATCTGTGAGCACACCTGCCCAACCAATACTGTCTCCTTCTCTGATCCAACCTGTGGTTTTGGAGTCCCAGGATCCTAGATCTGGAAGAGGTTCGGTGTCTGATCTGAGTAAGCTCCCTTCCTTGACTCTGACAGTAACTCTGACAAGTCCTGCTCTGACTTCTTTGGATCAGGCTGGGTATCGGATCCGGGGGGGGGTCAGTGCCAGGTCTGAGGGATTGGGTTTGGGTCCTACTTTGTCAGATCCTTCTGTTCCCCTAGGTGCTTTGGCCCTGGACAACTCTGGTCTGATTCTCTCTGTAGGACATGGATCCGGGGCTTGCCCTGACCTTCCTTCTTCAGCTGCTTCAGATCCAAGGAGGCGAGGAGATGTTTCTTCGGGTCCTTTAGCCTTTCAGGTTGTAGAAAGGTCTTTCTCTCTGCATAGACAGAGATGTTCTCTTTAGTGTCGGGTCCTCTCCTTCACCCCTTATTGGGTCAGACCTCTGAGCCCCATCGTTCCTGCTCCTCAGGGTCAGCCAGCTCAGGGAAGCCTCTGCACATATTCCCCAGAGAATCCCCCTCTCTACCAAGCACCCCATGGAAGAGAAATCATGGAAGAGAATGTGCAAAAGGAGGCCCATAGACTCCCCTATGGAGTCTGTCATGGAGGACACCGATTTTCATGAGGGGTAAAGGTCCCCTGATCTCCACCAGATGGCGTCTCCTTTGGGGACATCCTGGAAATCCTCAAAACAGATCAGTGGTTGGTCCTCCCAAAATACTTCTCAGAGACATTTTTTAGAGTGTTCCTGTAGGGCTTTTGGGGCTGGCTGATCTATATCTTGAGTGACCCCCCCCCCCCCAGTGGATGAACTTATTGACCTTGTTTCTCACTGTGCTTGGAAGAAACTGGACACTGACAAGCCCATCCCCAAGTCCCCGGGTAAATTCTTAATACCACCATCAGGCAGATCTTATTGGAGCAAGGGAGTCCCAGTCAATGCCATAGATGTGGAGGCAGCCACTAAGACGGAGCTAGTGGAACAAAGCTCCTCTGTCCATCTACTGAATTTATACTTGCTGATCCTACACGGTATTGCTGATCCCTATGTTTTCTCACTCTTTAACGGCAGACTAGCTTCACAGCAACTCTATCATATATTACCTGGTATTTCAACTCTGTCCTTTAATAATGACACACTCGAGGTTGAAATATACCAGCTTTAAACCCCAGCACAAGTGCTCGCTCCAACCTTAACCAGCATCTCACTTCACCTCCTTTAAAGCTACAATTTCCCAGTTCTATTTACCCCAATATTTATCTATTATCTTTTCCTTAAATGAAGAAAACACGTGGGCCACCACTCCGAAGACCATATAAAACTGTTTAATCAGATAATTTTATCTGATTAAACAGTTTTATATGGTCTTCAGAGTGGTGGTCCACGTGTTTTCTTCATTTTTCATTTTTATACTACATTACTGTGGACCTTTAATCCTTTTTGGCCTCATTTTTATCACATTATCTTTTCCTTCATAAGTTGCGTCTATATTTTTGTCCCCACAAGAAGTTTTCAGGCAGATCTGATGAAGCATTTGCCAAAGCATATGAGCAGAGATAGCTTTAGTTCCTTTTTTTTTTTTTTTTTTTTGAGTTGGAACTACTATACAGATGGCAAGTGTTTAACTTATTTTATATAAAAATACATACTCCTCCTTCTAGAGTCCAAACCAAATGAAACCAGTGACAAATGTTTATTTTTATTCTTCCACTACACTTCCTCCCTACCCCTTCGACTTCTCCAATCCCTGTAAGCTCCTGCAACCTCTATTCATGTGCTGTAATAAAGTTTATATCCCCCTTCCCACCCCCACTTGTATTGTTCCATTCATTCACAGGCAAACTTGAGTTTCTAATGAAAAATATGGTTTATAAGATTTAGTAATGTATTTAAAACTAGAAAGTGCATGACTTGAGTGACTGGTTTATTATTAATTAACTTCATTTAATCTGAAATGTGCACCTACGGTAGATGCCACCAAGTTGGAGCCTTTGCAGATTTATTTACATAAATGTCAATCAATTAACACTCCTACCTTGGCATTGCACACATGTTTTGCATTCCTGTAATGTTTTATTTTTAAGAATCAGTGCCAAACTTGTCTTTTGGCTTTTCCCGGATAGGGGTCGCCACAGAGGAACTCCGGTCGGCTAATGATTGGCAGGGAATTTTTACTGTGTCAAGTTGCCAGCCCGGTGCCCAGCATTCAAAAAAGGCACACCCTCACACTCTTGCACCTACCTGCATATCTTTAAATTCACTCGACCGCGGGGAGGACATGCAGACTCCAAGCAGAAGGAGCTCCAGCTTGTAACTTGAACAAACTAAGCTGCGCTGATCTGCCTGGAATTATTTTAAAATTTTTCTTTACGAATAAAGAATTTTAACCATGATAGGTTCCCAGTCTTCCTTCTTCTTTGCCTGAACAAAACAGTGCACTTTTTGCTATAGATTCAAATACCAGATATTTTGAAGATGGACCCACAGTAGCTTTTAATTAAGAACAACCTAACCTACTAATACCAAGGGGAACAGGCAAGGTAGGTCACGTGTAATTTTTTACATGCTTAGTATTTCAATGTTGTTAGTCCTGCTAGGATTAAGCAGATAACTCCTATCAGCTATTTTTTCATCATCTGAAAGGGACAAACACTTTTTTACTGCTTTAATATGCATAAGTAATACACTTTTCAGCTTGTCATATACATTTGGTTGCAAAGTTTAGGCCGTCCCTGTTGTATAAAATCAGGTGTTTTTCTGTGTGGATGCTATATGTTTTATGATCTTTTTATATATTATCTTTGAATATCATAACAGCTGTTCAGCTTTTGATGTGTGTCCTGGCTAACTTTCCATTAAACTGAAATATTTAATAAAAGCTGTATATGCAAGCTTTAATTACATCATGAGTAATCTATTTCTATTAGATAGCTATTTTTTTAAAGAACACCTTTACTAAATTATCACTTTTAAAATAGGCGTAGTTACATTTATATAAAAGTAATCAAACTATATTAACAAGTTCACATTTACAGACATTATGCATCACATATGTTGCTCTTTACAATATAATCAAGCCAACATTACATAAATTGTTCAATTCCTGCCCTCGCTTAAATGTCCTTCCTCTCCAAAACATTTTTCAGCATGTATTGTTAACATTTTTTCCATGTGATTTGCTACTAGCCTTTTCTAAAGATTCCACTTCCTGTTCTTTTATCTCTGTTACACTAGTCACTACTTCTGGTATGGTTGGTTTTAGACTTTGATTTCCATTTTCTAGTAATTACTTTTTTTGTCAGCCGCCAGAATTAAACTTAACAAGGTCTTGCCACGTCTAGACAATTCTGATCCTGTATTCCAGCTCAAAAAGTAATTTCCTTAGTTTACCCAGTATTCCTGACAGAGTACTGTGTAGGGAATTTATAAAGTCTACCAACTCATTACAGTCAAGAGAACATATGCCCCCAGGTACCTCTTTCTTCCACATTACACATCCAACATTTGCCATCTCCCTGAGGAAGAAATTTTCTGCTTGGAGTGTAAAAGTTCCAGTGTAAATACTTCCATATAAAAATCTTAAATCTTCTAGGTTTTGTTGCATATCTGGGAACCGTGCATATCTCCTCCCATTATTTCTTTGTGAATTGCTTATCTAATCTCTCTTCCCGATCATTTCTGACCTCCTCTGATTGATTCCTGTAGTAATCATACAATATTTTATATGCCCTACTAATTCTCCCTTTTTAAACAGCAATTTCTGTTCTAGATTCAACTAAAAACCCAACCAGTGAAGGTCTTTCATTTAGGATTCACCTATCCCTTTCTCTTTGTCTATACTGTGATATCAGTCCCTGATAGGGAAGGCAATCTCTAGCCTGCAGTCCAAATGTCGTCTTGACCTCTTCCCATTAAGTAAATTCACATTGCCCATTTTCTGCATTCATAATCACAGCCATCCCTAGTAACAAAATCTCCTTTCTCCATTCCTATGTTTGCTTAGTTCTTAGTATATTCTCTGCTACTTTATAAATGTAGTAGTCTGCATGACTGTTATTTCCCTTAAGAATCTGCATCCAAAATCCCACTTGTTCCTTATTTCTTGAATTAACCCCTCCCCTGCCCGCTCTCATCATTATCTCTTTCCACTTTGAATTATATATTTCTGATTGTGCGTTATATGGCTGTGTTGCTCTTTCTTAGTAGTTAAGATTATTACATTGAGTTGATAACCTGCTAGCCAAGAATGCAAAGATGTTAGACCTTACAATAATTTACATAATTTTCTGGTACATATTTTACTTTTAGTATTGTTCTGATGCTGTTAAACTAATACAGGAGACCACACTCATACTTAGTCACTGAAGCTCAGTGAGTAAGTCGTTAACTACAGATACCAATTACTGAAGGACTATTTGTTTTCTTTTATTTGGGAAAATACACAATAACATCAGCATTTATGTTATTTGGAGATAGTAGGTGCTAGAGGTCAGATGTGGCCCCTAGTAATTATTATTCTTCCATTCTCTTGCTTTAGTTTTGGTAGACATAGTGCTTTGAAATAGATTTTGAATGTATTGCATTGCAACTTTGAATGCCATCTGACTCCTCAACACAACTGACTTTATAAAAGATGTTAATAAGTAAGAAAACATGTAGATTTTTTGGGTCAGGATGAAATAATGAGGCATGGTTATGACAAAAAGATGATTTTACTTACTGCCAAACATTAGTCTGGTGGTATAGTTTCACCTCCATTCTGTATAACCAGTACACTTAACGTACCTAGGCAGTACAGTAAAATTTTGGGTGGGAGGAAATGTAGCATTTTATCTGCTGTCACTGCGAATGCGATCACTTTAGGCTTTCTGTATGCATTACAACAATGGAATACAGTTAATGTTATCTCACTGTTCCTCTCCACACCATTTTTTATTAAGTTAATCCCACTTTATTTATTTTTAACCTTGGTGCTTAGAAGATGATGTAATTTTATTCATCCTTGCTTTGTTTTAAGTGGGAGGTAGGGCTTACTAGCAAAAGGTCTCATTTGCACAAATGATGCATTTTTGCCTCCCTTTCCCCAAGTTACAGAGCTAAAGTAAATATCCTGAAACTTATTAGCTTTTGGAGGAATGTCTTTTTCTCCTAGATACCCTTGTACTTAATCATGTTTCTTTGGGACCTTGCCACTTTGCCATCAGCTAACAATAAGTCTAGTCAGTAGAGTACATCTGGTAAGGAAGTGGGGAACCAGAAGTTAAGTACTAAAAGCACACTAGGTACCGTGGCCTGATGGAATTTGCATTAGTTGACTGGTTACTTTTACATTCTCCACTTTAAATCCTTTGCTTGGGTGCTACTGTTTCATAAAGAAATGTGTTTAACCTTCTTTTTCCGGCTTTTCCCAGTTAGGGGTCGCCACAGTGGATCACCTGTCTGCTCATGACTGACAGTGGAGTTTTACAGTTTCGAGTTGCCAGTTCGGCACCCAACCTTCCACAGAAAGCACATACACTCAAGCACTCATGCCTAGGGCCAATTTAGAGTGTCCAGTCTAATATGCTGAAATATGTGTAGATTATGTTCTATGTTTCTGTTTTCAGTTAACACTTGAGTGTCATAAATCTGAACATTTTATTAAGCATGTCTCTACCTTGTAACCCACTACTTGCTTTGAGTCTTGTGATTTGTCAGGTTTGAGATTGTTAGTAATCATTTTGCTGTCCAGAAAGAAATGTTTAATTTCTTCACCACTTATGTAAGGCTGGATACCTTTTTTTTTTCAAATATAATTTTATTACATTTCTCTTCTGTTTAAATACAAGAAAAGAATGACACACAAAATATACATACAAGGTACTTGGAATATCAAGTTTCAGTCTTCCAAATAAGATATACATAACATAAATCATCAATGTTAGGCTAACAATTATACAGAATTGTCTAATAATCAAGCTGCTCTTAATGAGCTGTAAAACAGACAGTTACATAAAGGTAGTATACAACATATTGAAAATGTGACATTAGAACATTGCAACCAGATATTGTCTTGTACTAACTATGTACAGTACATACATTGATGTCACCTTAATGTTCATCTTATATGTGTTTGCCATGACCTGTACACTGTTTTTGTGGGTATACACTTTTCATTACTAATTGTCTTTAGTTTCCCTTAATTATGTAAAGTAATATTGATGGTGAAGTCCCTTGTTCATAAATCAATTTTGTCCTAGGATTTCTAAAAGCATTTTCCAATGTTTCTGATAGTAAGATCGTTTTTTTTTGGCTTCTTGTAATTAATTTGCTGGCTAATAAGTACTTTATAGCCATTCCTTTAAATTGTTCCCATGTGATATTACTTCTATCTAACCAATTTTGGGCTATATATGACTCGATCATTGCATACGATGTGACTATGATGTGTTTATTTTCGTAGGAGAAATTATTAGGGAATATATGTAAAACTGTCATTTCCCATGACAGGGTAGATTTGGTGTATCCCTTTTTTTCTAACTCAGTTCTTAGCGAACACCACAGCTTGTAAACATTTTTACAGCTCCAAAAAATATGAAGGGTGTCAGCAACACTGTTTTGGCATATGGTACAATAAGGGGAGTGGGAGGGATTAATTTTACTAAGAAAAAGTGGTGTGTGATATGCATTGTTATTGATCATAATTTGGGTATAAATTAGTTTTTTAAGGGAAGTTAATTTCAAAATAAGTTCAATAGCAGCAGATTTTTGTTCATCAGTGATCTTATTATATTTCTCTTCCCAAAATTTGGAATATAGCATTGCATCTTGATATCTAATTTTTGTTATTAATCTAAATGTATCTGATAACATTTTAGATCTCAACAATAGCAGGTTAATAATTTGTTGATATAGCTGCATGTCTTGGTTGTCTATTTTGACATTCATAGGAATTGTGTTAATCAGGTATATTAACTGGTTGATTATGGTGTTGTAGCTTTTATTTACTTCAGGTTTTTGTCTAATATTGTCAACTGCAAAACTTTTGATCTGGCATAGATCCCATACAGTGATATTTTTAATTTTTGGATACTGATTCAGGTTTAATATAGTATTGTTTAATTTAATATTAGGATTAAGGTGCACTGGCTGTCCCAATAAGTATCTTTAAGATTTAGGGAGGCTACCAGCTTTTGAAATATTACTGTGTTTCTTATCATGGGATGAACCTTAAAATGCTTTAAAGTCTTAGAATTTAAAAGGGTACTGCTCTAGGGTTTAAATTACATGAGATTAGATTATTGTAATATATTTTAATCCATAGTGGATACCATGCTTTATTGGATGGTTCAAAATTTGCTATTTGTATAATTCGACTAGAGTTTAATATGTTATAGTATGTTTGAAATTCAGGTAGGCCTAGGCCCACTTTTTGTTTGGGTAATGTTAATTTAGTGTATTTTATTCTTGTACATTTTGGATGCCAAATAAACTTTCCTAGTAGTGTTTCAAATTTGGAGAAGAAGTTTTTTGGTATATTTTGGTTAATAGCACTAAAATGGAACAATAGTCTTGGATGAATATTCATTTTAGTCATGGCCGCCTTAGTTAGTGGAGATAGATTGAGGTTTAACCATCTCTTAGTGTCTTCAGTAAAGCTAGACCAGGTTTTAAGCAAGTTGTTTTTAGTCATATCAGATTGGGGGTGAGTGAACATAATACCCAGATGTTTGAAATTATATTTGACTTTAATTTCGGTTTCAGGAAAATAGAATTTCTTATGTCCTAGAGTATTCAGAGGGAATATGACTGATTTATTAAGGTTAATCGCATAATTAGATATTTTTCAGAATTTTTCAATGGAGTTTAGTATCTTATTCAAATCAACATTAGGGAATTCAAAATAAATGTTAAGATCGTTAGCAAAAGCTGTATACTTTATTGGGACTTTGGAAATATTCATAATATGGTGGTAAGTGCTTTGTGATATTTTAAGCAGCAGAGGTTCTATATATATATACTGAACAGGTAAGGTGATAAGGTTGGATACCTTTTGAAGTTCTGTCTTCTGTCTGCTAAGACTGTTGAGTACTGGGATTGTAGCCACTGTACTGCAGTATCTCTTTTTCCACTGAGCTCCTTTCTAACACTCTTAGCTCTAATAACCTGTCATTTTCTGTCACCACATTATTCTTGGATTACCAGTTCTGTGATAGTACCATTTTTGTAGTGTCTGGTCAGCAGTCAGTTGTTTAGAAGGGAATTTATTTAATCAATTTGCAGACCAATAAGTAGCTTGATATTGAGTAAAACTGATGGTATCAGTGGCGTAATGGGAACAAGTCCTCCATACATCCCCAGCACCCCAAATGTGGTTATACACTTGGTGGTGCAGTCTAAGAGGATGAGTGTTCCTTTGTGGTTTAGGGGGAAGATAGTGATTCCTGCCTTGCTTGCATCACTGCTCTAACAATAGGGCCTTGGCTGGAAAATGAAGGTCCATCATTATGTGGGTGACTGACCCCAGGAGAGAAGTGGACATGGTCACCCAAGTCAGTGATGGCAGCCCCTGTTGGTGCTTGTAGGAAAGCACTTATGCATGGATGGGGGGAAATAGCCGTTGTAGTGATGCAGGTGCTCATATCACCATTATAGGTTGAGTTAGGCTAAAGTAAAGAAAACGTCACTGGATTGCCTGCTGATGGGTGCACTGGGATTACATCTCCCTCCTTGAGCAGGGTAGAGCCAGATTGAGGTGAGGCTTGACAACAAGCATGTGGCAAAAACAATACAAAAAAAGAAATTATACTCGGTAATTATTAAAAATGGTTGTGAGTTATGAGTAGCAATGTGGCATTAACAGGATTAGTTTAGATTTGACTAAGCTTAAGAACAGCATTAATTCAGAGTGGTGAAATTGGTAACAAGTATCCTGCAGAACAGTTGTGATCAGAGGGGTGACAAGGGTGCAAGCAGCATAACCAGGTCATAGAGGTTTCTGGCTACAACCATTCTAGGCAGGATGAACAGAAAGGGGGTGGGGGTGTTAATATTTGTGTTTTTAAAGAAGTGGATTGATAAGAGGTTGAGATATCTTAAGTGAATTCAAGAAAGTCAGCAATCATTGTCTGTATAGTTCCTGATGGTTGTTCCAGAAGATAAGAACTCCTTACAAGCAGTGCCTAGTTTCTGTAAAGAGTGTTTAAGAGGTGAGGATAGAAGTGGAACAGACAGGATGCTCTTGGTCAGCTTTTAAAATGAAAAGTATGAGGAAGAGGGGACATTTTCCAATGAGCAGTCAGTGGTGGGTAGAAGATCTAGTAGAAACAGCAAGGAGCTGTGATGAATCCTCCCAGATGAATTTAGGGTAGATCTGCAGACTTTGTTAAGAAGTGTATGCATGCCATATCTGTACTGTATATGGAGGCAGCAGTTACTACTGGAAAGCCATGCTCAGGGTTTGGGAATAAGATATATTTTTGGATAACTTTGTTTCATGAAGTAAAAGACTGTAAGTAACCTTAGTCTGACTACTGAGTTTAATATTTAACTTATTTTTGTAATGGCTGAGTATGAAGGTTCCAATCCAAAGTTGATACTGCACAATGAAGTACTATAATACTAGGTGCCTGACTCAGCAGCACAGTGAAGTACTGTAATACTGGGTGGCTGACTCAGCTGCACAATGAAGTACTATAATACTGGGTGGCTGACTCAGCAGCACAGTGAAGTACTATAATACTGGGTGGGTGACTCAGCTGCACAGTGAAGTAATATACTACTGGATAGCTGACTCAGCAGCACAGTAAAGTACTATAATACTGGTTGACTCAGTTGCACAATGAAGTACTGTAATACTGGGTGGCTGACTCAGCAGCACAGTGAAGTACTGTAATACTGGGTGGCAGACTCAGCAGCGCAGTGAAGTACTATAATACTGGGTAGCTAACTCAGCAGCACAGTGAAGTACTATAATACTGGGTGGCTGACTCAGCAGCACAGTGAGGTGCTGTACTACTGGGTGGCTGACTCAGCTGCACAGTGAATTACTGTAATACTGGGTGGCTGACTCAGCAGCACAGTGAAGTACTGTAATACTGGGTGGCTGACTCAGCAGCACAGTGAAGTACTGTAATACTGGGTGGCTGACTCAGCAGCACAGTGAAGTACTATAATACTGGGTGGCTGACTCAGCAGCACAGTGAAGTACTATAATACTGGGTGGCTGACTCAGCAGCACAGTGAAGTACTGTAATACTGGGTGGCTGACTCAGCAGCACAGTGAAGTACTATAATACTGGGTGGCTGACTCAGCAGCACAGAGTACTGTTTTACAAAAGTAATTGAATTGTGTTTTTGCACAGTCACCTTAACCAGTTACATGACTACACTCACATCATTGAATGTAGTCAGTCAGTGCACCGTGGCACAGGCTGTCCACACAGCTAGCACTTTTAGTGCACTGCAGGCAGTGCACATGTCAGGGCTGTGTGCATAAGTAAGCTAACTGTCACAGTAGCGGGAAACAGATGGTAGACAATGGGCTTGTTGGACATTGATAAAATGACAGGAAAGGAGGAGACAGTTGGTGGGGAGATGGTTAAGAAGTAAAAGTTTGAATGCTTTAGAAAAGAGAAATGGATCATAACAGGCATATCCATTTATGTTTAGGAAATGGATCATAACAGGCATATCCATTTATGTTTAGGGAGAGACTGTTACTTGAAGTTAGGAAACAGATTTTTGACCAGGCATTCTTAAGGCTTTAAAACAGGGTAGTAGATTGCCTATTTGTGTTGTAGTAAAATTTTTATAATGGTGTGGATGGTGAGGTGAGGTGAACGTATACCAGTGCCCCGTTCCATCATTTTTTTCTTATGATTTCCACACTTATTTCTTTCAGCTTTAACTTGATGTAGTTGAGGAGTGGCCAGTATGGTAGCATTTTCTAGTTATCCTGTTGTGCAGGCAAGCTTTTAGCTGGGTTGGTAGGGAAGCAGGGTGTCTCTGATTCAAGGGCAGTGTTTGGGTCATTTTAGATCACAGATTTTTGCTGGTCTATGTCAGAAAGCTCTTTTGTAGAAAGGAGTAGTGATTGTTTTTGGCATACATCTGTAGCATGTACTGGAACCCATGGGAAATTTGATTTTATATAAAACAAGTCCACTGTTTCACAGCAGCATATTAAGCTTCCATGGAGCTCAGGCTGTAACTGAGCTAAGGGCCTCCATTTTTTTACACTTGCTAAGTAGCACTTTTGCTGTTTACCAAGTGTAAAATTAAAAAAAAAAATAGGCAACTGTGTGCGTTTGTGAGTGTATGAGTGCATGAAAGTAATAGTGAGAGTGACTGTAAAATTAAAACAAACGGATAATAAAAATAGATAAGTGTGTGTGTGAGTGTATGGGTGTTTGCGTGCATGTAAGCGGAAGTGTGTGTGTGCGTGTGTTTGTGTAAGAGAGAGAGAGATCGGTCAAGCAGTGTATGCAAATCTGCAAATCTTTTAAAAGATATGTGTACCTTTCAACCTCTTAGCATAAAAAACTGGATAAAGCTTAAAATAATTGTGGAACAAAGACTTAACAATAGGGGCAGACTTTAAATATGGCTTTTATAAAGTTAGAAAGTTGCTAAAATAACATGATTTATGTTAATATGCATTCTGTGATGGATATGGTATTCAAGCTTTCACCTGGCACTGATTTTCAGGGTCACCCTGAAGTCTGACTTAAATTTTAGCTCTGCTTCCCTTAATCCCTCCTGAAATTGGGGACTTTGTAGAAAAAGCAGTGAATTACACTTAATAATTAATGACAATAAACGGATTTAGACTTTTTACTCCAGAAAATATATATTAATTCACATAGTACTAATATTTTATAAGTGTTCCCTGATTACCTCTGAATTTGTCCCTGATCCTGTTGAAATATATCCTTGATTAGGTGAGATTTATGATAGTCTGAAACTCAAATGTAATTCATTATTTAGTGACTTCAACCCCCAATGATTTGCCAGCATATATTTCAGCAAGTTTGAAACAGTAGGCAGAGGAACTATTTTGCATAAAAAAATTAAAAATATATATAGTAATTAAAAAAAAAAGCAAAAACAAATTTGAAACTATTTAACACATAACCCATTATCTACGCACAGTAATGCCCTTCAGAGTGTGTGTTATTGTGTAAATAATGCCCTTCAAGGGGTGTAGATGTCCTCTGAGTCCAGTGTCAGGCCTCAGAACACCCTTCGCGGGCGTTGCTTACACAATAACACACATACTGTAGGACGTTGTTGTTTGCATATTAGTATAATTTGATGCATGGAGTTAAGAGAATGAGGAACTGTGTGAGTAGAAATGTAGATTATATTATGAAATTTAAGGGAGTTTGCAGATGTGGTGTCAGTAGTAACACAGTTTGGTTTATAACCCAAGGCATTTAGAGAGATGGTCACTGAGAAATAGTTGCCTGACTGTCGCCGATCTTCTGTCCCACAATCCATCCATCTCTTTGCTGAATGTTGTTCTTTCCTCTTGTCTTCTTCCTGTCTGTCCCAAATCTTCTTCACCAGAAGAAGCTTTTCGGCACATATGCCAGATCCACCTGCTTTTCTGCACATGTGGCCAAACCACCGTAATCTATTCTCTCTGATCTTTTCTGCAATCGGAACTGCTTTGGCTTCTGCCCTTATGTCCTCATTTCTTTGTTTGTTTCACAGTGTGCATCCTACCTCCTGTCTCAGGCACTTCATTTTCATCACCTCTAGCGTCCCCATCTGCTCTGCATTTACTGCCCATGTTTCTGTACCATACAATATTACTGAACGCACCACTGTTTTGTACACCTTACTTTTCAGCTTCTTTGGCATTTTTCTGTTATACTACACCTGACACTCTCTGCCAGTTGAATGCATAGGTTCATAAGTAGGTACTAGGCTATTGGCCCTAGGGCCTATATAACCCTAGCCAAACGGTACCCTGGCTTTTGCCACCCAAGAAAATTCTAGCTTTGACCTCTTCATTCAGACTTCCCTTCTCCTCAGTCACCCCTCCCAAATAATTGAAGCTGATATCCTGTTCCACTGCCTTCCCTTCTATCCCCATTGTCAGCTTATTCTGGTTTCCTCCTTTTGCTGCCATTACCACTGTCTTTCTTGTACTCAGTTTCATCCAATGTGCCTTCATTTTTTAAAATTCCGTTCCCCTATCCTTTGATGAAGTTCTTGCTCAGAGTCTGCCTGTAATGTCACATCGTCTGTATACAGCAACTTTGTTGATCTATCCCTTCCACCCTGTTTGCTAATGTAATCCATCGCCAGTGTGAAAAACACTTGCCTCAGAGATGAACCCTGATGCACACCCACTTCCATTGGGAACCCCTCCATGAGACCGAACACTGTTCAAACTTGAGTCACTGGGTCCTTGTACATAGCTTGCATTAATTCTACTAATGTGTCAGGGACTTCAAACCGCCATAGAACTCCCCAAATCAACTTTCTTGGGACCTTGTCATATGCTTTCTTCAGGTCTAGAAATGCCCTAGAAAGTCAGGACATTCCTCATTTCTAGCTCCTTCTCAACTGTCTGTCTCACTGCAATCATTTGGGTCAGTTGTGCTGCATGCTGATCTGAATCCAAACTGCTCATCTCCCATCTTACCGTGTACTACTCTGTGTATCTGTTTATCAGTCACCCTCTCCAGAACTGTCATGCAGTGTGTGACAGGATTTTGATACCTCTGTACTGCCCACATCTGTGGATGTCCACTTTACTGGCATGAGTATGCTTATTCTCCAGTCATATTGGATAGGCCTTTCTCTCTACACTGCCATGAGTCCCCTCAGGAGCTACAGTCACCAAGCTGGTCACTTCTAAAGTTTTGAAAATTAGCACAGACTAGCAGAATTTAGCAGCTTTCTTCAGACAGCTGCACACTCACTTGCCTTTCCAATCTGTATCATTATAAACTGCTCAGTCTCTGAATCCAAAGTACCATCTATCTGGAAACAGTTCTACACCCTACCTATTCACATATAGGTAACTAGAGGTAAATAGAGGTAACTCCACTGAAATCTCTAACTTCAGACCCATTGCCATCCTTTCCCCTCTGTCAAAAGTTCTTGAAAAATGCTTACATACTCAGGTCATGGAACATCTCTCTCAAGAAAACCTACTTACTCCTACACAACATGGTTTTCAACCAAAGCATAGCACCTATACTGCCCTTTTGCCCTTTCTCAATGCTATTTCCTTGGCCAGAGATGACCATAAACCTATCTCCTGTCTCTGGATCTCTCAAAGGCCTTTGATACTGTTTCTCACTGTCTACTGTTAAACAAACGGTCTAACCTCAACTTCTCCCCACGTACAGTGGCATGGTTTGCAAGCTATCTAAAAGATAGATTCCACTCAGTATGATGGGACACTGCTTTATCTACTCCCCTTCCAATAAAAATGGGTGTTCCTCAAGGATCCATTTTAGGATCACTACTGTTCAACATTTTCACAAACTTGCTCTATGCCTCTTGTCCTCTCTCCTCTATTATCCAATACACTGATGCCTCTACAGTCATAACAATAGCAAACTCTCCCTCTGAACTCTTATCAGCTACCCAGTCATCCTTTAACTCAGTGGAAACATGGCTCTCAAACAACCAACTCATCCTCAACCCTAAAAAAACAAAACTCCTACTCTTCCTCCCTAAAACAGCCAACCACATTAAGATCTATTTTACTATCCAGTCACTTTAGCTCAAAACTCCTCGGTATCACAATTGATGATCAGCTAAAATTTGATCTCCACATAAATAATTGTATCAGGAAAACTCACCTTAAATTATGTCTACTATAGAGAAATAAACAATTTCTCACTCAGGAAGCTAGAATTGTCCTCACTCATGCTTACCTTCTTCCCTGCTTAACATATTGCCCACAAATCCTTACAAACCTTAACTCCTCTCTCCGTACCAGACTTGAGACTATATACCACAAAGTAGCTAGATTTGCAACTCCACAATCCTGTAGATCTCACCACTGTCTCTCTCTAAAATATTTAAATTGGCTTGAGCTGCCACACCACCTCCTCCTCTCTCATCTTCAAACTATACACTCAATTCTTTATCAGTCATCTTTCTGTCCAGCCTTACACTCTGTCATCTCCCACTATGCTCCTTCAAGAAACCTCCATAGCTCTTCCCAAGACCTCTTAAATGTCTATAAGCCCAAGTCTAAAGCAGGGTACAACTTATATAGCTACCACCCCTCTATTGAACGGAACAAACTTCCCAAACAATTTAAACTAACTCAAGGAATATTTCAAAAGGCAATGGATCTGCCAATGCTCAATCCCACCTTGATAACACTCTGTTAATCTATGTATTCCTCTCTGTCTTATACTTTACTGTATCCTGTATGACTCAATTGCAAAACAAAAAAAAAAAACAAACAAAAAAAAAATACTTTACTCCTGTGTTGCTTTTTATATTTACTATTACTTTTAAAAATGCTGTGGCTGAAATCTGTCTGTTTTGCCATTTTCTACATATATAATATTTGTGTAATGGCTAAATGTAATCTGTATACTTTTAAAAAATGCTCTTTTGCAGTCATCTAGTTGGTTGCTATTTTCTATGTATATAATATCTGGTATAATGACTAAATGCAATCTGTATTTACTGGCGCTTTTCTCCCCGGGCCTCTGCTGAAAAAGGGCTTCGGCTCAGTCAGACATTCCCGGTCAACAAATGTTAAATAAATAAATAAAGTAAATATTAATTTAGTGCCAGTATTCTCTGTGGGTACTTACTGCGGTGGTGGTGGTGGTGCGGTAGCATTGTCGCCTCACAGTAAGACATTGTCCGGTTCGATTCTCAGCTAGAGCGTCTTCTGTGTGGAGACATGCATGAGTGGGCGTACCTTCGTTGAAGGTTGTGCGTCAGGGCCGGCAACTCGGCACATAAAAATCTACTGCCAATTAGTGGACCGGAGTTCCGCTGTGGCGTCCCCTAACCGGGAAAAGCCGGAAGATGCAACATTCTCTGTGGGTACTTATTGTTTGTTTTTGTGTCTGTCAAGTTCTGAATTTGTTCAAGAAGGCAAAGTAGTATTAAAGTAAAAGGTAGATCTCAGATTAGGGTAAATGCTTGGGTCTGATGAATACTTTTATAGTCGTGATGGCATGACCACAACGTCTGCATTTTTGGTGGGATAACATTAGAACAAAAGGAATTTGTTTATATAATAAAATGAGGTGAGGAAACTGGAGTAACTGATTACAAACAGAAAGTTAAGAGGTGTGACATTGGTATATAATATATATATATATATATATATATATATATATATATATATATATATATATATACATATATATATATATATATATATATATATATATATGTAATTTGCACATAAGGTGACAAGTAGATGGAAGAAGACCCAAGTTGCATACTGAGAGGATAATGAAGTAAGGAATAGGAGGCAAAAACAACTTAGACAGATAGTTTTGGTGTGTGCATAGGTGTGTAGTATGCATAGGAAATTAACTAATGTAAAGTGATTTATCTAGCAAAGTGACATTTTTCAGGGTGTGTGGTATGAACAAACAAAAGATGATTGACTTTAATAATTGGCTTAGTTTCTGGTGTCGTTGTAAGGAAGTGCAATATTTCCCATCCCATCAGACTACGCTGTCTTGCCATGGATGGTCTATACCTCTCCCCTCTAGGCTTTCAAAGGTTTGTTGTCAAAATTTCGATAATGTTTTTTGCAAGTAATTACTTACTTGAAAAACATTGTCGAATTTTATGATAGCACCAATCAAAATAACGAACCAAAAAAATGTCAGCAATTCAAAATTGAATTGTTGACATTTTTCGAACTTACCTCAACATCCGGAGACATTCAGTACACGTTTTGCAGGAGGGCAAGCACCCCTGCACCCCCCACTCCCCCTGCTACTTACATATACAAACTCTGAGATTGCATTACAGTGAAAGAAATGGTAAATTTCTAGATCCCCACAATAGTTCGAGCTCTGTTCAAAATAACGAATCTACAAGAGCGAATGCACACTAGCATTCACTCTTGTGGATTTGTCATTTTTTTTTAATTAAAATTGCACAATTCGGAAAATTGCCTTTCAACTTTTATAGTCACATAACTGACATGTGACATTTTGATTGTACACCACTTTCGAATATTAGCTAAAACATTGTCTTCCCCCATAGTGCCTTTTTTAGGGAATGCCAAACTGAAAGTACTTCCAACATAGCAAATCAAAACCAAGAAAATCTAAAGGTATTACTACTCAATGAAACTCCACTCCCTAGAAGCTCTCCTCACCCTAGAGAATGCTGATGTCTGTGCTGTCACTGAGACATGGTTTAAAGTCACGAAAGAGCACACCAGCAGTGCAAGGTTATAATGCCTTCCACACATTTAGACCAGCTACTACACAGACAGGGACTAAAGGTAGAGGTGTCTCTATGTACATCAAAAATAAATGTACCTTGGGGCTGGTCAAACAGGACAATGCACTTGAGCTGCTCCATTTTCAAATCACCATAGGCAAAATCCAGTTCCACTTCCTTGCAAGCTATAGGTCCCCCTCTATGACCCAGGAAACCCATACCATATATATAAACCTATTAGAAAAGCTTACCTTCCAACCCAATACCTTATTCATGGGCAACTTTAATTACCCCACTATTAATTGGGAATCCTGTACAACACCAAATGGACAGGCACAGAGATTCCTGGGTTTTGTAAACACAAACTCCCTGAACCAGATAGTCAGTACACCAACCAGGGGTACAACCGTACTGGATCTGGTTCTCACTAATATGGGAGAGTGCTGCACACCCTCTACTGTAATGTCTTCCCTGGTAAGATCAGACCACAAAATGGTCTGCTTTAAAGTAAAAATAAAATCTGAACCCCCAGCTAAACCTGGAATGTTCTGGAACCACTCTAAGGCTAAACTCGTGCTATTAAGTAATAACCTGGCAAACTTTCAAGCCCCCAAAAACCCTGACAACACTGCTACTTAAGCAGAACTGTTCACAGAAACCCAGTACAAGCATGTTAATAGGTGCATAGAGATAGCTGTACCCTGAACTAACTCAAAAAATAAGCCACCCTGGTGGAATCACAAAATCAGTAAGTAGGCAGTATAACAGAAGGAAGAAAATCATGACAAAAATTAGGAGGTGCAATACCCAGCAGGATAAAAGCACTCTCGTCAAACTAAACAAATATCTCAGAGGACAAATAATGTCTAAAATAGCCAAATGTGAGGTCAATTTGGCCTTCCAAACCAAGGACAGTCACAAGGTATTCTTTAGCTATGTCCGGAACCTCAAAGGCAGTACACAATTGTGTGCAGAGCTCATTGTAAATGGAGCCACGTATACAGAGCCAGAAGATATAGCAAACCTACTGGCAGATAAATTCAGCTCCAACTTTACCCCTCTCTCCCCCTCAACCTACCCTCAGGAAATACCATCAAATATACCTCCCCTTGCTATCACTACAGAACAGGTCCTTAATGCTCTCTCTAACGCCAAGAACACTACAATGGGCCCAGAAAGTATTCCAGGATGCATTCTAAATAGCATGAAACATGACCTATCAGGGCCTCTGGAATTGCTGTTTAGCCTCCAGACAGGCTTTGTGCCTCATGAATGGAGAAAAGTAACAGTCATCCCTCTGCACAAAGGTGGGCCATCTATAGACCCTGTAAACTACAGACCCAGAAGTCTCACTAGTCTTATATGTAAAGCCATGGAAAGAATGATCATGGAAATGATCAATAGTGATATAGTAAACCTCCCGACACTGGACCCAACCCAGTTTGGTTTCGTCAAGGGCAGATCATGCCTACTCAACCTCAACCTGATGGACTTCTTTGAGAAGGTCACCAAAGCAATAGATGAGGGCACAGTGATTCACACTGCCTACCTTGACCTGATCAGTCCTTGGACCCGTTCCTTTTTGGCATTTACTTCTCTGAAGTCTAGGCCAATGTCAGTAGTCTCTGGCTAACTAAATTTACAGATGATTGCAAATTAGGAGTTGTTATTGAATCCCACACTGGATTAGATGTTCTCCAGGAGGGGCTGACACAGACATACAACTGGTGTCAGAGCCATGGACTAAAACTGAATGCCAAGAAATGCATAATAGTATCTTTTGGGAAGTCATACACCTCTGGTAGGTGACAACACACCCCTTAGAGTTGACCCAGTAGTCAGGGACTTAGGGGACACACACAGATTGCAGTCAAGCCTTTGACCATCACGTGTCTACAGTAGTGAGGAAATCATTCTATGTTGCACAACTTATAAGCAAAGGTATGGCATCTAGGTCCAAGGAACTCATTGCTCCACTGTATTCAGCATTCATCAGACCTGTCATTGAGTGCAATGCCCCCTGTGGTATGTACCTAACCAGGCTTATTCAACAACTGGAATGTCCACCGAGGTTCCTCACTAAAAAGAATACAAGACTTAAGTAAAATATCCTATGCAAACTGCCTCAAGGCTCTATCCCTGTATTCTGTCTCCTACAGGCTTTTGAGGGGAGATCTATGCCTGACATACAGGGCATTGTCAGATCCCACTCTGTTGGACCTCCTGCATATCCACAAAACAAACATCACAAGAATTACCTGTTCTAAAGACATAAACCTTGCCTGTGATATAAATAGGACCTGCTGGAGAGACAGGTTTGCAGCCCAGAGATTACCCCGTCTCTGGAACAGGCTCCCCATCCATGTGAAGCTGAGTTCCTCCCTAACCCAATTCAAGTGCAACTTGGACAATTGGATAGGGAACAGGAACTTCATCCCTGGTTTGGCACCTATGTCTCTAATGAACATGGGCAACCTGTAAATGGTTCATCTGCTAGGCCCTAGCTTGTAAATGTTTCATTTCCCAAGCCCCTGCTTACACTTATCAAGGGTATAAGAACTTGTCAGAGATTTGGGATGCACGACTAGGTTTAAAAAGGCCCTTGTGGTCATTAGCCTAGTAAACACCCTTGAACCTATGAGTTCTCTTCTGCAGGAGACAGACAATAGCTGAAGTGCCATATGATTATGACTAGGGGCATGGCTGATCACAGTGCCTCTTTACCTAAACATGTGAGGAAGGAGTTGTTAGTGGGCATAAGAGAAAGAAAGTGCAGTGGAAGGCAGAATAGAATAAAATTGTGGAACTCTGCACAGTGTGCTTACTATTTGAAAAGGAAACGTACAGTGGCAAAATGCAAAGATTTGTGAGAAAAAAGAGGTGAGTAAACAAGTGAGTTAGAGAGGAGTTTAAGGCAGTTGGGGGTGGGTGGGATTTAAACTAGGGTTGAAGGTATCTGGGAAGATGAGTCTTTGAGTCTCTTAGCATTTACAAATAAAGTAACCAAGGTGTTTGGGAAGATTAGAAGAGCAGGTGAGGCTGATTCCAGTGTGAAAATTAGGTGTACTAGGATTACAGAACTGTAGGCAAAGGTAGAAGGGGTCAAAAGGGATAGTCATAAAGCTAAACAAACATTTATATATAGATGAATAACCTTCATGAATTTAGGGTACACAAAAGAACCTACAAGCATTGAAAATGACTGACAAACCAGTAAAAAATTGTAATAAAGAAGTATGTCTAGCAGAAAAGCTAGGCTAACAAATATTTTTACTACCCCATGTCCCAAGTGTTCTCTTCATCCAGCTGCTTCACTCTACAAAACGTGAAACAAGCACATGTAAGTCTGACTGCTGCTGCAGATGTTGTAAAGAACGTGCCCAGCTGAATTTCACCTGCAGCTGGCAAAAATACATAAGAAACAAATACATAGTTAAATCTGTTGAAACAAGCACATGTAAGTCTGACTGCTGCTGCAAATGTTATCATATCCCACTGCTTAAAGAACGTGCCCAGCTGAATTTCACCTGCAGTTGGCAAAAGTACATAAGAAATAAACACAGATTAAATCTATGTAAGACAATTTCCAAGACTCGAATTAATAACTTAATTTGTTGTCTAGTGTGTATTGTTTTGTAGTGCTGAATCTGCTGGAAGGATATTCCACCCCCACGTACTCACCCACACCATACTTCTCAATCTGGCAACATCAAAAAAAATCTGGACAAGACCCATAGAAAATAGGTACAAATCTGTATGCTGATTAACATAAATTTTGCATACATAATTACATAACCCCACCCGCTCCAGATGGAATTATGGGATACCAACTTTAAATCGCAAACTGAAGAACAAAGCCAAAATATAGCACCAGAGTCCCCCTGCAGCCATTCCAATGTCCCATTACCTGGTTATTTCACCCCTTTACCATAAACACTAATGTGTGCATGCTGCTTTACTTCTACAATGATTATTTGGATTTTATTTTTACATTTTATAGTGCAGTGCACAAACACTAATAGATATCTGCTAAACAAAGCAATACTATCTCACAATGACAATAGACTTGGCATTAAAACTTCTCTGCCCTTGAAACTCACATTCATTGAAACAGCATTGAAACCCACACCACATCCAAAGAAAATTCATCTAACCAGTGGTGAATAAAGATTACCTTTGGGCTGTTTTCAAATCATAGACCCCTTGCACACAAAACAAGAAACATACATGCATTCTTTGATACACCTTCCTGACTTTATTAAATTATATTCCTCGTATAATACAGCAGACATGTTAGACTTAAGTTAGTGCGCATTTTCCAGTAGGCAGTAAAACAAAATGCATGAACCAATAATGATAAAACTGACCTATTCAGAACATTTCCATGATAAAAGTCTACTTACACACACACACACACTATACGTTTTTATATATATATATATATATATAGAGAGAGAGAGAGAGCGTGCAAGTGAGAGTGACAGTAGTGTTAAGCCATAGGCATCTTGCGCAGCTTCTCGCACTTATTTTCAATTTCAGTTTTTTTTTTTTTGTTGTGGAGGGGGGGACAAAAGGCCAAAAACACATTTTCAACATTGCTTGTATAATTTTGGAAAGTTGCTTGAACCAAATGTTTGGTTACAACCATGCATTTCACTGCCAAGTCTTAACCCAGGACCCTGTGCACTATAGTCAGAGCAACATACCACTAAGCCAAATCAGCAGTTTCCTGAAAGATAGGAAGACTGAAACTTAAATGGCTTTCATTTAGTGAATTCAGTTCTCACTTATTACCATAGCTCTCAACCTCTTAGCACAAAAAACTTGGACAAAGCCAGTAATGGGGGAATACAGAATTCACTTCACTTCTCACCATAGCTCTCAATGTCTTAGCACAAAAACCTGGACAAAGCCAATAATGGAGGAATACAGCCCCAAAATAGGGACACATTTCAAATACTGATCTTGTAAACTTAGAAAATTGCTAGAATAAAATGTTTTGTGTTACCATTTATTTTCTGAAGAATATGAAGTCTGGAATTCAAATGCCTGTCATTATTTAGTGAATTCAATTCTTTAGTGATTTGCCACAAAAATCCTGAAAACCACGGATTTAATGAGGAATAGAACAATAATATGAGGCATAAATTCACAAGTGGTGGTGACTAGGACTTTTTACCTGTACCGAAGGTACAGGGTTTGAGCCTGAGTACCTCTAGCCACCAGGTGTATTTAGTTGGGGGCACATACACACACACACACACACACACACACACACACACACACACACACACACACACACATATGCACACAATTCACGGAAAATGGCTTAAGCAACTCCGTGCAGCAGTACGTAGAAACTCAGAAATAACAATGAATTAACTCTCTCAGTTTAACTCCGCACAGTACGTAGAAACTCAGAAATAAAAATAAATAACTCTCTCTGTTCAACTCCACACAATATGTAGAAACTCAGAAGTAACAATAAATAACTCTTTGTTCAACTCCGCGCAGCACATTAGTGAAAACAGTACCTTTAAAAGTTACAGAAATAAACTCCGTTCTCCATGTAGAGCTCTGCAGCAGTGGTTTCCTGGCAGATCCCAAGCAGAAATTCAGAAATAAACTCCGTTCTCTGTGTAAAGTTCTGCAGTAGCAGTTGTTTCCTTGCAGATCCATTCAAACAGTCTGAAATGTGTGCACATGAGTCGTTGAGGTCAATTCCGACAGGCTGATGGAGCTGACGTCATCGCGCACATGATGACATCAGCTCAAAAGTGCGAAAGAAAAAAAATTTAAGACAAAGCTGGAAAAAAATCGGAAATGAAGGGATGCCACTTGGGAATTATGTACCCCATTATTTGGATCCCAAAACCCGGTAAAAACGAGCAATTCAGTAAGGTTGGGAGGTATAACCCACAATTTTATTGCTTTTATTGCTGAAGGTGAATCTACATTAACACTTCAGCATATTTCACTCATAGTGTAATATATCCCTGGAAAGACATTGAAAAGCCCATAAGCATATAATTATACGCTGTGACTCGAGTCAAGTATTTAGAATTCAGATACTGTGTCTCTGTATCCATGAACATTCTACCTCACTGATTGTTTATGGTGGTATCCATGAACATTCTACCTCACTGATTGTTTATGGTGGTATCCATGAACATTCTACCTCACTGATTGTTTATGGTGTTAAACCATCCGGGGGTGGTTCTTCCCATGCCATTCGCTTCACTCACTCTGCTCCCCTGCCTTTCCCCTGTATCCCACCTTCCCCCAGCACCTCTACTCTTATCCTAAGCAAACCACTCCCCCTCATTCCTATGATCCAATTAAATACAACTCTGCCTTGTCCACACCCACATTTCATGCGCACCTTCCTTTCTGTTATTTAGCCAAACTTATCTGCTCTCCCTTACATCCATCACCTTGAATTCTCATGCCCTCTACTACAATTCTTTGTATCTTACTGTAATTTGCCATCACAATACAGCCACCACCTCAAACTGTCTTACATTAACTCCAGGCTTACCACCTTCTCTTCTACTGTACACACAAACTAACATTGCACCATAATTTTATTACTGGCCAATCACATCTCCCCCACCCATTCTTATCACAAACTACAAGGCAAAACACCTAACCACATTGTCAAAGCCCACTCTGAATTCAACACATTTCCAACCTTACCTTCAGCTGCACACATATCACATGATAACATAATCTCTGTTTACACCTGATATTACATTCAAACAGACAAATACCACTTTTGCTATTTTTAAACCCACTATCACAGTTGACATGCTCCTCCTAACTTGCCTAACCTCTTTACTGTTGATTCTCAACCTCGGTACAGCTATATCTTCGCATACCTTCACACACCGATACACATCAACAACCTCCTCCAACGGTCTCCCCAGTAAACATAGCTTCTCACATGTCTCCTCCCAGCTTTTCCCCTATACCCTCCCATATTATTCAAGCCACAAACTGGCCTCCTCACCTCCCATGAAACCACACTTTACACCACTACCATCACCTAGGAATAAAAAACACTTCCCATGATACGCATTCCTCATTACCTATCTACTCAAATGTGGAGACATACAGCCTAACCCTGGTCCATCCTCAAATCCTAACCACAAGAGTAACCCCAAAGATTTAAACATACTTACTCTGAAGCTTAGAACTATATGTAACAAAACAGCCCCACTGCATGCCTGGATTGATCAAAATAAACTTAGCATACTAGCCCCTATCGAAACATGGCTACACCCCAGTGTAAAAGACTTAGAAGTAATTCCTCCAAACTTTGCAATAACCAGAAGAGATAGATCTTAAAAAAGGGGGAGGGAATAGCACTTGTATATCCCTCTAATTCTCAGCATTACACCCTACACCAGTAATATACCCATCTTTTCCAATGTTGAGCTACTAATCTCTTTTTTGAACCTCAACATATCAAAAAGAATTTGCATAATATATATCCCACCAGTAACAATATACCAGTGTTGAAAAATATTTTATCTTGGATATCCCAAACAATAAATCTTGAAACAGTAATCTTAGGAGATGTAAATATAGATTGGCAAACCATAGCTTTCTCCTCCCCCACAAATAGTATAAATCTGTATGTTTAATCTAAGCTTATTAATAGTCCAACAAGATACAGCAAAGATCTTACCTGCCAATCTACCCTAGACTAGATCCTAGTATCCCACCGTGCCACTTACCCCTTTTCCAGTGCACTGTCTAGCTCCCTGAGTGATCATCTGCCAACTTACTCCCTTAGAACAAACTCCCAACAACTAAGAGTACACACTACAAAATCATTTACCAACTCAACTAAGTTTTGTCAGCATACATTCAACAATCTCCTACAGGAAATAGACTGGACACCCCTTAAAAACAACTACCCCTTAATGATGCTGTACTATACTTTAATAACACCTTCCTTCACATACTTAATACCCCAGCTCCCATTCATATGAAAAGAATCAAACAGAACTCAGCACCATGGCTCTCTAAGGAATGTAAACACCTGATGAAGCAAAGGGACCTAGCCTGGTCTACATGAAAATGGAACAAAAATGAACAAACTCATGTTAATTTCAGAACACTACATAACAAAGTGACAAAACTAATCAACAGAGATAAGAAGTCCTATTATTTCCAGCTTAAAATCAACCCCAGTAAAATTTGGCACTTCATATCTTCTCTACTTAACCCTGGAAGAAATGGAGAGCACACCCTATCCCATGATACCCCTCCATCAGAATTAGCTGAAAACTTTAACAAGCACTTCATAAAATCAATTTCAGACCTACTAACTAACACGTCTAATGCTGGACCCCCCCCCCCCCACACACACACACCCTTCAACCTATTCAGACACCAACCCCAGATCAACTTCTTTTAAACCTGGCATTATTAACCCCCCCTACTCAACAAAATGTCATACAAATCCCATTCTCATTTCAGCCCATACCCACTGACACCATTAAGAAACTGCTACAAAAACTAAAACCCTGCTCTACCTCAACCAACAATCTTCCCCCATACTACCTCAATCGCCTGCCCAGTCAGTATCCTTATAAATAGGTCTTTATCTGAATCAGATGTACCTACCATATGGAAACAGTCTGATATCACCCCCATCCACAAAGCAGGCAACTCTTTTGATACATCCAATTTCCGTCCTATATCCATCTTGTCACCCATGTCCAAAATTCTCGAGAGAGGAATCCATCAGCAGGTAATGCAATATCTATTGCAAAACAATATTTTAAACAAAACCCAACATGGCTTCCAAACTAGCCACAGCACAGCTACAGCCCTATTATCTTTTACAGACACCGTGAACAAGGCCAAAGATGCAGAATGCTATACAACCTCATTATTCCTTGATCTCTCCAAGGCCTTTGACACAGTGTCTCACCCCTTAATTTTGAATACACTGTGTAACTTAGGCTTCTCACATAATACAGTAAAATGGTTTCAGAGCTACCTCAAGGATCGTAAACAAGCAGTGAAATGGTTCACTGAACTCTCACCCTTTCTCCACAACCCTACTGGAGTCCATCAAAGCTCCATCCTCGGACTCCTACTCTTCAACATTTTCACAAACAACTTTCACACTGCCTCTTACCCTGGGACCCTCATTCAGTACACTGATGATTCCACCATACTCTGCACTGCTCAATCAGTACCAGATCTACTTTAAAAAACTCAGCAGATATGCCCAACTCTTTCTTAATCCAACAAAAACAAAACTAGTACTCTGTCATCCCAAGAACACCTCCCCTGTCACTGATCATTTCAATGTCCTTGTATCTGACAACACTGTCGTAAAAGTAGTGCAGGAAACCAAACTTCTAGATGTTATCATTGACAAACTTTCATTTGACCCCCATGTACAGCAACATATAATGAAAACTCATTAAAAACTGGGACTTCTATGTAGAAACAAACATTTCTTTACTGCAGCAACCAAAACTACCCTTGCAAAAACATGTTTACTTCCCCTCCCTTCTTTATGGTGCCCCGTCTTAACTAACTTACAAACTTCTACCCTAAGCAAGATGGAACAGTGCTACACCAAAGTTTGCTACAAACTCTGAATATTACACACACCACTGTAAACCACTCCTAGAATTAAACTGGCTTGAACTCCCCAACCAACTTGCCTTTATTCAGCTATCCACCTGGCACAACCTTATTTTCAAGGCTACTGCCTGCCCTGCACTAGCCAATCTAGTCACACCTTACACACCAAATCGAACCCTATGATCAGAAGACAAAAATCTCTTAGCTATCTCAAAACCCACAAGAAAACCAGGTCTATCTTTGTATTCATGTTCGATCTCTATACTTTGGAGTTCACTGCCCCTAGCTACCAGGTCTATGCTTGGCCTAACCCAGTTCAAAGCCGCTTTTAAAAAAATTATCTCAAAAAGACATAGCTCTGCTCCTGCATAAAGCCTGCCTAATACTCAGGTCTTCTCTTCTTCCACACTAGCCTCATTGTCCTCTTTTGTCACATGTCAGTCCCTCACAGGCTGCAAGATCCTAAGGCTCTTCTAACTCTTCCTCTGTTTCTATACCATATCCTTAAGTTACTGCTCAGGCTTTATTGCTTCTATTCTTACCTCTCTCACTATCTGCATCACTAACTTTCTGGCTGCTAGTTTCCTAACAGAAAATAACATTCTATTTTTCATGTACTACATTACACTACCTACATGCTATGTTTTTTTTGACACTACCTACATCATGTACGGTGAGAGTGACTATTATTGCCTGTAATGTTTTAACTGTATAGAATTGTTTAGATGTGTAGTAATATATTACATCTTGTAGCAATTTGTTCTGTCAACTTACTTTTTGTATATTTCTAATGTAATCATTATTGCATTGGTTTATACTGTATTTGTATTGTACTGTATGTGGAGCTTTTCTCCTTGGGCCTCTCCTGAAAACGGGTTCTGTAGACCCAGTCAGACCACCCCGTTAAACAAATGTCAAGTAAGTAAAATAAATAAATAAAGCAATATGCAACAGCAGTACATACAGAGAGGGCTGTTTTCTAGACAGACCAAAAATAGATTTTCATTACAATGAGATGTAAACCACAGTCTCTGTGTAAAATATTGCTTGTTAAATTTAATACTTTTGCAAATGGGCTATAGTAGCCCACAAGTTTAAGAAAATGCAGTGAGTTAATTATTTACATGTAAACCAAGAAACAAGTATAAAACAGCTGATGTTGGAGTTGTTGGTTGTCCAACTGTCATAATTAATTACAATCAAATCACAGAAGTGTCTTTGAGCCTCCTCACCATATCAAAATAGTATTTTCAGCTTCTCCATATAAAAAAAATAATGCATGCTGTGATGTTCAAATTTTTAGTGTGCATTTTCAGACTTGGCGTCGGTCTCCTGATTAAAGCTGACCTCACCTTTTGAAAAATATTGTTTTAAGCTATTTCTGAAAGTATGGTTTAGTAGTGTTCAGGCAGCCACTGTTAAACAAGCAGGTTAATGGGAAAACAAATGTTGTGTCTTTCGGCTTTTCCCGGTTAGGGGTCGCCACAGTGGAACTCCAGTCCACTAATGATTGGCAGCAGATTTTTACATGCCGAGTTGCCAGCTCTGATGCACAACCTTCAACGAAGGTACGCCCATTCACGCATGTCTCCACACAGAAGACGCTTTAGCTGAGAATCGAACAGGACAACGTCTTACTGTGAGGCGACAACGCTACCGCAGCACCACCACCGCAGTACAATGGGAAAACAAATGAATCTGTATATATAAAAATAAGCAGTACTAAGCACCCAAGGCTTAATATCACAGCTGCAAATGTTGGGAGTTGAATTCCACATACATTTAAAAATGCATTTGATGTTGAATTTGAATCCTACATTTACATGAAGGATAAAGCTTCAACACTCATTCAAGTGCTTTACTCCCTGCCCCCCCCCCCTACTTAATGTAATGGTTTCTGAGTTTACTGCAGCAACCCAATGAACATAGTAGCCCCTATGCTAACAATGTACTATCAGCAGTCTGAGTTTTATACTAGTATAGTAGATGCTACATCTTCCAGACCAGATGTTTAAATAGATTGCTCATTAATTATATTGAACAATTTGTTGCCTTGTAGGGAGGCATACCCACAGAAGTTGGGAATGACGACTAATTCAGCTATGATTGTGAGTGACAGTGGCCTCTTTCATTCAGGCTGAAACTTAAACATTGGACAGATTACATTTATATATATATATATATATATATATATCAGGGCTTACAGTTCCAACTGATCCTAGATTTGAGTAGTTGACTGTATAAGACGGGACTGCCTATCCAAGTGTCAGTGAAAGTGAATGCTCACAGCGACTGTTGCAGCAGCAAGAAGCAAATGCATTGGAGTTGCCATACATTTTTGGAAGGATTTGATGCCTGAAACTCAAATTTATGTCATTATTTAGTGTCTTCATTCTTCAATGATTTGTCAGAAAACCACAAATTTTATGAGGAACATACTAGAAATATGAGGCTAAAATCTGGACAGTTGAGAGGTATGACAAGGTGTCTTTTGTTAAGAGCAGATTAGGAAAGAGGCAGAGTTCAGCAAAAAGGAAGGGAGGTTTAAGTAATCAAGATGCTTGCAAGGATAATAAAGCTGTAAGCAAGGTGGGAAGGATAAATAACAGGTAGAATAATTCACACAGTTCAACAAAATGTTTGTAGCAAAATGAAACTTACCTCAAAGACTGTGAGCATTGTAGACTAAATGGAAGAGTATTTATGAAACAGTGCAGCACTGTAAGTAGTAGTGTACACTGAAGATAGACAACTATGATAAATTAGCAAAATAACAAAACAGTGATATGCAATTGCAATAAGATTAGGCAAACAGGACTGATTTTAAGTTAGGGCACAGAAAGAATTGCCTCGCATTGTAAGCAACAGCCTACCATTAAATTTGTTTGCATGTTTTTTTTTTTTATGTTGCAGATAGAAATATGCAGTTGCCTCCATGTTAAAGACAATATTTTGCATCAGATTTGTACATTAAAAACTATAAAGAACAAGTCAGTGGATGTTTAATGCCAGCTCTAACCACTAGGAGCTAACACTGTTCAAGTGCCCGCTGACTGACTTGCATGCAGTTTAATGGGATCAGTCATGAAACAACAGCTGTAAATAAGTAATATTAAACAGTCAGAATTTAAGTTGTTCTAAAGGGAAAAAAAGTGTAGGGGGTGCCCCCCACTGCCCTGGCCAAGTTTCCCTTAGTAGTATACAGACTATCCTGGGTCTCCCCTGACTGAGGCCAGTGGACTAGTGGGACTAACCCATTCAACAATGTATAGAGAGACCAATACATGGACAGATAAGATTTGCAACGTGCTCATTTGCCAAGGAATACTTATATAGTTATCTGTTTGTCTAGTGTACTTTTCTACAGTAGAGGAATAGATTACTGTAGCACTTGTACAGATTTGGTAGAATGAACTCATTAGCTTGATTTTTAACTTGATGCAAGTCTCCACATTGTACTGTACTTGCATTATTTATTGAACAGTAATTACTTTTAGCAGCCCCAGAAATTATTAATATTATTATGAAAGTTGGTAATAGTTATGCTGTTGAATAGACCAACGATCATAAAGAGACAAAAAGGTTGGATGTAAGTTTATGATAGTTACAAGTAACCAGTCAAGGATGTTTAACTCTGATAGGTTCATATATACATTATTCAGAGTTAAAATGTGAAAGGGGCCCAAACACATGTCCTAGAAATCCTAGGTGGCCAGTTTATATACATATAGTTAAAATTCCCCAAATGCAATGTTGGAAAAAAGAGGTTTAATACTAGTGAAGTCTTGAAAGTTTGTTATGTTGCAGTGTGTTTAGACTTGAAGACCTATCCCAACATGTGACTTAAAGTGTCTGGAGATATGTTGCATTTTAAGAGTATCAGAAAAATCTCAAGACTTCTAACTTGGTAGCAGCTAATAAGGATTTAAATTTGTCATGAATGGATATTGAAACTCACCAGATGGAATTAATATGCCTAGTACAGAGAAATTAATTAAAACCTTTAAAATATTTTGAGGCAGCGTTATGACTGATTTTTAACTACTTCTTAATACTTTTCCTCTTTTGTTTTTCCCTTTGTCAGTTACTGCTATTGATCTGGAGATTTTGGGTCAGGAACTTGTATACTGATACTTAATTTTCAGTAAGACCACTGCCTTGAGTTTTACAACACCTACATGTAAGTCTTAATGGAGCTGAGACCTGCTAATTTCTTTAACAGTGGTAGTGTTTCTGAATGCTCTAGGATGGTAGGACACAGTAATATTTTCTGTTTCTGAACTGGTTAAAGCCCTACAGATATTTCAGTAAAGTCTGTTACAAATGGAAAACAAAACAGTGACTTGTGTGCTGAGTGAGAAGAGAGATATTTATAAAATGTTGTAACATCTGAAATGCTATAGCTTTGCCATCCAGGATCACTTGCTCTTCACTTTTGTTTGAATTCCCAAGTGTGATTTTTTTACGGTTGAATCTGCCTGACATGGTGATTGCATTGATGCTATGATGATAGATAAGTAGTGCTCGGTGCACATTTGAAATCCTAAAGCTCATCCTTAACGATGTGTAGCTCTCAAGTCCTCCGTTCTCATGTACATAGAGCAGGTTGTGGAGAGGCTTATTAATTAAAGTAGTATTTGTACCAAGCAGTGCAGCAGCTACTTCTATATAAGGATTTAATGTTGCATCAATAACCACATTGTCATTCCCTTTTCCACTGAAGCCTCAAGAATACTTACTGTATTAGTTACTATTTTATTATTCATGCCGTGCATTCAAAGAGCTCCCTTTTCAGTGAGTTAAAGTACTTGTATATGAATGAAACTGTTCATGGAACAGATAAAGAGTAATGAAGGGCCTAAATGTGAGTAATAATGATTATTCTAGCACACACCACCTGTTTTTTTCTCCAGCCGATGCTGGTGCATCTCCTCGATTGCTGAGACTCCTTACCCTCCTGTCCTCCCCAGACTCTCGGTTAAGGGTCAGGGCACTCAGGGAGATCAAGGCATCCTGAGTCCCCATCATACTGCTACCTTGCAGTGTTGTACCTTTTCCCCATCTCATGCGCACTCCTGTAATACTCCTGTAACACCCCTTGGGTGTGGTGTGCATTGAGGAGACAGCTCCAATCTTTTTCTTACTTCTGCAAGGAGCTGATGTTGGTAAGGTACTCCACCCACACTCAGCAAGGACTTTGTGTTTTTCCACACCTGCACCATGAAAGTCTACTTACTCTTTGCACCCCATGCACACCAGGATGGCCACACCCATTCAACCCTGCCAGCACATCAGAAGCCCGAGCCACTGATTGAACCCAGGTCACCTCTGTCGTAAACAGGGCCTTATCCCTCTTCTCCACTGCTCTGGATAAAAAGTCAGACATTTTTAATGGGCTTAAAAGAGCATCCTTAAGGCTTCCAGCTTCTCGGACCCTCATGTCCTACAGGTCCTTATTGTGTAAGGAACCTTATTTGTACAAACTGTTTGCCTATAAGTATTTGTGTTCCTTTAGGCTCACCAAGAGGGCACAGAGATTTATCTATTTACTAGCATTTTTGCAGTGAAAGTCTGACCGAGAAGTGCAGTTTTGTTTTGGTTTTTTCCAGCAGAGGCCCAGGGAGAAAAGCTCCATTATACAGACATTGTTGACATCATTTGCAGTCAGTTTCATTCATGATCAACATTTCTATTATTCAGGCATCCTTGACATCTGTTACATCATTTACAAGCAGTTCAGATTAAAAATAACAGATGTTATGTGATCCTATCTCGCCTACATTCTGTACTGATGGGCTCGGAGCCGATCCCTCGGCTCCGACTCGGCACGCTATGCTATAGAGCGAGGCCTCTTATTGGCTGAGCTATTTCTTATCCCAGGATGCACCACCACTAATCCCCCAGATCTCGCTTGCTACAAGCTAAGACGTGGTCTCAACTTGGCTGGGCTAAGTACTTCTTTATTTAGGCTTTTCCTGTCAGGAATTTGCTTGTTTTGAACCCAAAAGCTGTTTTAACAGCTATTGTTGTGATACGAGTGTGTATTTGATAATTTTGTGAGGAATTTGTGTTTTCAAGGGAAGGTTTCCTGTTTTAGTTAGAGGGCCTTCCTTTGATATTTGCTCTAGCATTTGTTTTGTGGGTCAAGTACGTTAGAGGGTCTTGACCTCCCTTCTGTGTTTTTTTTGTTAACTGTATTATTGTATTTAAAAAAAAAAACTTTATATTTCTTTGAACTTTAAACTACTAGTTTTGGTGTATTTTCTACCTTTAGACATGTCTAAAGAGCATAGACCGGTTTAAAAGTGCACGAGGTGTGGTTATAAGATGTCCATAACGGACCACCGCGCGCTTATTGCTTAGGCGCCAAGCACCTACAAGAATCATGTAGCGTGTGTCACGCCTTTCATCAAGAGTCCTCCAGGAGAGGAAGAACAAATTAATCCTAAAGGTTTGATAAAGCCATCCTTCGAGGAGGCTTTATCTTCATCTTCCTCTCCTTCAAAGAAAAGCGCCTGCTCCGACCAGTTTGTCGGAACCGACTGCCAAAACCTAGGCAGGCTTCTCCATCGGCTCCACGGACTTCGGAGCCGAGGGCGGAACGGTCTGCCTCGATGCCTCCAGTCTCGACCCCTCTGGTTTCGGAGCCGGGGACTGGGGCATCGATCACCTTCATCGGCTCCACTGATATTGGAGCCGATGAAGGTTGCCGCTCAGACTCTTCCTTCGAAGTCCTCATCGGCACCGAGGGAAATTGCCTTGAGATCTCCCTCGGAACCGATAATTATAGAATCCATTCGGAGCCGGTCCCCTAGTCCTATGGAGCCGATGGAGAAATCGGTTCGGACCCGATCGGTATTGTCCAGATCATCCAAGATGTCTGATTCGGACAGCGACAGGGTGCTCCTAAGACTCTTCCAGTCTCCGGTTTTCCAAAAGTTAGTTTCGGCTCCAGCCCATTCGGCTTCGGAGCCGATGGTCCACCTTGCTACTATGGTTCCTCCTCCAACAGCCTCGGCACCGTTGGAACCGGTGCTGGCGGAACCGGTGGAGGTTTTAGGGTCGGGCCCGACCCTTACTCCAACTCCGGCTCTTGAGTCGGAGTTCGGTACACGGACTTCTTCCGTCGGCCCTGGGGGGGATGCTTCGGGACTGATGTTTTCGGTCCCAAGTCTTCCTCTCGCTGCGCTCTGGGAGTGCCCTACACGTCGTGGCCACGGAGGTGGGACCCTCCCAGGATTCTGGTGGTCCCGCCTTCAGGGCTATGAGGAGTGCGTTAGCCAAATCATCTTTGGCTACCTCCACGGTCTTCCCAGCTCCTTCCCTGCATACCGAGACTGGGTCTTTGGCAGTCCCCCTGTCCTTAGAGAGCGGAGCCGGGCCTGAGGTTACCCCACTGGGGTTTCCCCTCCTGGAGGTCCTTCTGAATCTTCTTCGAAGAACCCCCAGGAAAAGATCGCAAGAGGAAGCACGCTGACTCTGATGAGTCTCTTACATCAGACACTGATCTCGATGATGCAGAAGGGTCCCCTAAGTCGTCCTTGGATGATGTCTCCTTTGCAGACATCCTGGAAGCCCTTAAACAACGAGGCGGCTGGCAGTCCAAACCCCCTTCTGCTGATGAGTCAGTGTTCCTTAAGGCCCTCAGCCCTCCACCTCCACAAGCTCTTGGATTTGATCTGTGGGAACACCCGGACTCTGTGGAACCGGTGCCTGCTCGTCCTAATAAGTTCCTCTAGGCACCCCCTGAAAAAGAGTTCCTAACTAAAGGTGTGGCTGTAGATGCTTTGGTGGTGGCATCTGCTACCCAGCAAGATGTAGCAGAGGCTTCAACATCCGTCCATCCTCCTAATAAGGAGTCTAGGAGCATGGATCGGTACGGAAAGCGCACCCTAAGTTCAGCGGCCTTTACATTAAGGTCCTTGAACTACCTTACGCACTTTACCAGATTTCAGAGGGATCTGATTAAAGAACTTTCCGATACCCTCTTGGGTAACCTACCTGAGGAGCTGACCCAGACGGTTGGCTCTCAGCTGGCTACACTGTCGTCCATTTCAAACTCGTCCATGAGGCTCATTTCTTATGCGAGTAGAGCGGCGGGTACAGGCATTGCTCTACGGAGACAAGCCTGGCTCCGCCTGTGTCATTTCGGAGGCCTTTAAGTCTTCCTTGCCGACGCCTTTGATGGGTCCTCCCTGTTTGGACCCAAGGTAAAGGACACACTGACCCAACAGGAGGGTAAGACTCTGACTGTCAGCAGGGCATTTTCCACTCCCTTTTGGCCTTATCCCAAGGCTAAAAGAGGAGGGAAAATGTGGTTCCATAGATCTCAGAAACCTTACCCCTCTCAGCAGGATGATCCCCCTTCCAGAGGCAGGGGAGGGGGAAATCTTCCGAAGACGCCGTCCCAGAGGCGGCAGAGGCCCTCGCAACACTGGAGACCGCGAGTCCTTTCGTGGCTCTTCAGCCTTTCACAGTCCCTGAGGGATTGCCCGACTGTGCAGCTCCAGAGCCAGTCGGGGGGTCGTTTTTCGAGGCACCTAAAAGCCTGGGAAGGTATCACTCAGGACCGATGGGTGCTTCGAATTATCGCCGGAGGTTACACCATCCCAAAAAATCCTGGACCCGCCACCCAGTCAACGGGAAACTGCAGCCTCAGAAGTTTCAAAACTGCTGCAAAAAGGAGTCATCCAACCGGTCCCCGCAGACCAGATCGGATTAGGGACTTACTCAAGATTCTTTTTGGTGCCAAAAAAGACCGGGGACTTGAGACCCATTTTGGATCTCAGCATTCTAAACCGTTCAGTCAAGAAGTCCAAGTTCCGAATGGTCACCCTACAAACCATTCTCCCATTGCTGGAGAAAGGTGTTTGGATGTGCTCCATAGATCTCAAGGACGCTTATTACCATATCATGGTACATCAAGCGTCCAGGAGACATCTGCGCTTCAGCATAGGAGGCAGTCATTTTCAGTTCCGCCCGCTGCCCTTTGGTCTCACCACAGCCCCCAGGGTGTTCACCAAATGTTTGGCGGTCGTGACTGCTCACCTGAGAAGTCTAGGATTCCAGGTGTTTCCGTATCTAGACGACTGGCTCCTAACTGCCACCTCCAAGCATCTACTATTGCGGAGCCTGCAAGCCACTATATCACTGGGCAATTCCCTTGGAATCACCTTCAGCTGGCCAAAGTCTGTGTTGCTGCCATCTCAACGCATAAGATTCATAGGGGTAGAGATAGACTCAAACCAAATGCGGGTCTATCTGCCTACAGACAGAATACAAACCATACAGGCTCAAGTTCGAGCCTTACTTCCCAGATCCAAAGCCCCAGCCAGAATGGTCCTGCAGCTATTGGGATCCATGTCTGCCACGGTTCTTCTAGTCCCCCTGGCAAGGTTGCACATGAGAATTCTCCAGTGGCTTCTTTCAGCTCAGTGGTCCTTTCAGGAACTCCCTCTCAATCACCTCATATGGATCACGGAAACCTGCAAACGGGACCTTCGCTGGTGGCTAGTGCCCTCCAATTTGGATCAGGGATGACCCTTTGTTCCACCTCCTCCTGCGGCCACTTTGACCACGGACGCCTCCTAGATGGGGTGGGGGGGGCATTCCCTGGGCAGGTCAGTCCAAGGCAAATGGCACCCAGAAGAGACCCTACTTCATATCAACATCCTAGAAATGAGGGCGGTGTTTCTGTCCCTTCAAGCCCTTCACGATTACCTCCCTCAGGGCATAATTGTTGCTCACTCAGACAACATGTCAGTTGTCTGGTACCTGAACAAACAGGGAGGGACCAGATCCTATCCTCTTTGCAGAGAGGCCATGAGAGTCTGGGAATGGGCAGTGTCAAACACTTTCTAGTGGCTACTCATATCCCGGCAAGTCCAATGTGATAGCCGACAGACTGAGCAGAACCATCCTCTCTCCTCACGAATGGTCTCTGAACATGACAGTTGCAAATCAGATTTTCAACAAATGGGGAGTTCCCTGTTACCTCTTGACTCCACTGAATGAAGTGCAAACAATTCTTCTCCCTAACCCTGCCCGGGAAGAGCCCCATGGACGACTAGTCTGCCCTGGCCCACCGGCTTGCTTTATGCCTTCCCCCAGTTCCTCTCCTTCCCAGGGTGATCCAAAAGGCATCTCTTGGGAGCAAAATGATCTTAGTTGCTCCTTACTGGCCTCGTCAAGTATGGTTTCTATCTTCGAAATATGCTCTGGAAAGTCCATGGTTCCTGGATCAGATCCCAGACCTTTGGTTCATCAGTCGGGACTATTCCACCAGTCCCTACACACCTTAAAATTGACGGCTTGGCTCCTCCTCTTCCGACTATAGTCAGGAGTCATACATTGGATCCAGAAGTTGTACACATCTTATCTTCGGCCCACAAGTCTGCTACAAAGAAATTGTATTCTAGCAAATGGAAAAGATTTGCTATTTGGGCTCAACTCCGGGGCCTGGATCCCATCACTATTCCCGTATCAGAAGTACTAAAATTTTTAACTTCTTTATTCAACCAAGGCTCTTCAGTCTCTACCATCAAGGTTCAATTGGCAGCGATTTCCAATTTTCACGAATCTGTAAACCCACCTTTAATGAGCAACAGATTGTGTAAGACCTTCTTGAAAGGTGCTGTGCTTTTAAGACCTCCGATTTCTCATCCTGCTCCTCCATGGGATCTCGATGTGGTATTACGCGCCTTAACTTCCTTCCCCTTCGAACCGGCAGCGACATGTGATCTAAAGTTTCTATCGTGGAAGACTGCTTTTCTGGTGGCGATTACTTCTGCCAGAAGGGTTTCAGAGCTGCAAGCTTTGTCTGTAAAACCTGTGTACTTGGTTTTTCACAAAGACAGAGTATCTCTCAGGCCAAATCCTTCCTTTGTCCCTAAAGTTTGTTCCAGTTTCTGCCTACAACAATCATTAGAACTTCCAGTCTTCTTTCCGAAATATTCTAACAAAGCGGAATTCATATTCCACACATTAGATGTCCACAGGCAGTTGCGTTTTTATTTAGATAGGACCAAACAAACAAGGAAAACAGATCAGTTGTTTGTATCCTTTGCAGACAATAAACTGGGCAAAGCTGTCACAAAGGTCACTATTGCCAAATGGATCAGGGACTGTATTACTCAAGCTTATTCCTATTCTAACAAAGAGCTTACCACCTCTGTCAAAGCTCATTCTACAAGGGCTATGGCTACGATAGCATTTCATTCTAAGCTTGCCATTAGTGACATTTGTGCTGCTGGCTACATGGTCTTCACACTTTCATTTCCCACTACAAATTGGAGGTGGCATCTAGAGGATGAGCTTCATTTGGTTCCACAGTGCGCAGGAGTGTTTTGCAATGAGCCACCCAGGATTTAGGTGCTAGGACGCTGTCCCATCAGTACAGAATGTAGGTGAGATAGGATCACATAACATCTTTTAGTTATGTACTTACCATAACTTTAGATGTTTGGGATCCATCTCATTCTAATAACCCACCCTCCTTCCCCTTCCTTGGAGAACAGATGATATCAGAAGGTCCGAATGCTGTTGTTACATGTTGAAACATCTAACAATGTTATATAAACAAGTTGTGCATGTGTGCATGAATGCGGACAAACAAGATCTGGGGGATTAGTGGTGGTGCATCCTGGGATAAGAAATAGCTCAGCCAATAAGAGGCCTCGCTCTATAGCATAGCGTGCCGAGTCGGAGCTGAGGGATCGGCTCCGAGCCCATCAGTACAGAATGTAGGCGAGATGGATCCCAAACATCTAAAGTTATGGTAAGTACATAACTAAAAGTTACATGGGTTGTATATGATTTTTTTTTTATGTAGAGGGGTATATTCAGTGCAATACCACCAGTATGCATAGATTATCACATTTTACTCAATATCTGTGATGCAAAGACTTGTTCAAACTCTAGGACATAAGAAGATGAGATAAAGTTAGAGCTGCTCAAAGTAAGGAAGGGAGGTGGCACAATGAAGATAAATGAGATAAGATGATACAGGAAGGTATGTTTGTGATAACAGCACATTTAAGTTTTATTCAGCAGAGAGTTCGGGCACAAATTTGTATAGCTATATTAGTAAAAGTTTAACTAGAGGCGGTGCAGGTAAAGAACCATTTAACTATCGGGTGCTGCTTCACTTGGCATTTAAAGTGTTCCAGGTTGCAGAATGTTCTTAAGTGGAGTGGGATGGTATTCCAGCTAGTAGCAGTGCGGTGTGAATACAGGGAGTATCTTGTATTGTTGTTTGGTTACGTTATGGAGAGTAATGGTTGGTAAGTGGAGCATAGAGTTCTTTTAGTAGATTAAGGTTGAATGGCGGAGTGAAGAGATAGTAATTTCTCAGGCCTGTGCAGTAGTTTGAAGGTTGTATTTAATTTTGAGTATAGCAGAAAATTATTTAGTTTGAGACAGTTTAGCTGTTATAGAGAAAGCGGCAGTGATGTTATCTGTATTGCTGGTTGGTTGTGAATTTGGCTACTTTATTGTAACATGTTCTAGTCTGGTTGATAGAGAGGAGTTGAGATTGGTTAGGCTAGGAGAAGCATACAATAGGGTGGGGAGTTGAAAATAAGTGGCATTGTTTTGTCTATCAGAGTAAGAAAGGTAGTGTTTACAGCCTAGATGTTGGTGTATCTTCTTTATAGTTTTGCTGAAGGTGAAGATCAAATTTCAGGTGGTCATCTATAATCAAAACTCATGCAGTTGAAGCGTGGGAATCATAGCTGCAAACTAAATCTCAAGTATCCCTGCAACAATATAGGTAACTAAGAAACCAGTTAAGGGAGGAGGGTGATAGCCCATATAAAGAGAGTTTAGTTAGGTGAATTTGATGACTGACTGTGTCAAATGCCTTGGATAGATCCAGGAACAGTACTGAGGTTAGAATACCTGTGATTTTATTATGTCTGTGAACCTAAGAAGGGTAGTGGTTGTTCTGTGATTGGGTCTAAAAACATGTGAGGAAGAGAGGAAATTATGAAAAGTGATCTATGTAGTAAACTGAGAGTGAATGAGTCCTAAGAGTGGCGATTGGTCTTTAGTTTTTGAGCTCAGTTGATTAGACAGCTTTAGGGAAGGTTATTAGATTTTTTTCCATTAGGTGAGTACATATTTTTCTTAGAGAGATTGAATAGAATTGAGACAGAATGTGAAAGGCTATCTGCAACAGGTTTGAGAAATTCAGACAGATGTTCGTCAGTGGCAGTGGTTGTTTCATAGGTGATTTTAATTGTAGATGTTGGCACTGGAGTGATTTTGAAGATATGTGTGGCTTCAGTGACTGGAGTGATATGGCTGGATTTGTAGTAGTTTTGCAGGAGGGAGGTTACTGTATTTATAAAATATGAGTTAAACTGTGAAACAGTGCTTTGGAGGCCATTGGTTGGAGATGTGGTGGGTTGAATTGGGTTGATTTTCCAGAACTGAGCACTCTGTTTATTGATTTCCAGAAGTTTTTTGATTATTTGATGATGAATTTTGGGTATTGCTATAGTAAGCTTTCTTGTCTTGTTTTATGCATTGTTTGCTATGGTTCCTTATTGTTGCAGGGATGTTTGAGACTTGATTTGTAGCTGTGACTTCCAGGCTTCAACTGCTTTGTTTTTTTTTTAATAGTTAAACAAGGGTCTGGTTTGCGTTTAACTATTTTGGTTCTCAATGATGCTTGCTCTGCCAGGATATTTACAAATATTATAGTAAATGTGCCTACTACTTCATCAAGGGGAAGAGTTTTAAGTGGAGTCAGCTAATCTGGAGTAGGCTGGAAGTAAAAGTTTGTTTATTGAAGTTACTGAGGTTTCTAACTCATTTATAGTGATGAATCTTTTGGGGTTATTTGGGGTGTCTGATTATGTAGCTTACCTAGTTGTTGCTTGGGCTATTTAGCCTCAGCATATTATAACCTGGTGAGAGTATTCTGTATCTAGCTTTAATCTAGTTTATGTGGGTATGTAGAGGTCAGGGGAGTAGCGTGCTATACAGGCATGAACTTCTGTGATTTTGTTATAGAGACTTTGTAGGTTACTGTGTAGTATTTTAAGTCTTAAGTGGTTGACGAGTTAGTCTGTTGCTGTTCGGGGTGTGTGGGAGCTGTTTTGGTGGGGTCTGGGGTTAGATTAGAAAGTCTGGGGTTGAGTTATATATTGCCCAGTTACCAGTGTTGGCTATTGAAGAGTCTTTTATATTTGAACTTGAATTTATACATGATTCTGGATAATGGAGGAGCATGTGCTGCTTGCTTGTATTTCAGGATGCTAATGTAGTTAAAGTCGAGCAGACTAGAGGAGGAATTCGAGAAATGTGGTGTTGTGTTCTATTTTAGGTACTGTGTGGTGGGTGTGGGGATGTAACAGTGGGGGAAGAGAGAGACTTATGATAACTGGTGGAGAGTGTGAGTATAGTGAGAAATGCTAGTGATAGAAGGTTGTGCTAGCTGGTAGTTTTGGAGCTAAAAACAAAGACATAGATAACAATCCGTGTATGTGTCGTGATTTTAAATATAATTATTGCAACATTTTCATAATTTGATCTTTAAAAGGTACTGATTGTGAAATTCATGGTAATCAAATGTAGTTACTCTGCAAAATGAGGCTTTCTTTTTTGGTCATTTTTATACTGCCAGTCTAGCACTGTTGCACTGTAAGAGTATAGATTTCTGATTTTTAATTAAAATAAGGGCTTGTTACAGTAATACAGTTGTGCATAATTAAACAGTAAAATAATTCATACAAAAGTTACAATTTTTGTTTGTTTACCAAGAAAGTTTGAGTAAATCTGACACTTTTATAGCAGAGTGTCGAAAAACTCCATTAGTTATCTAATTCTTGAATCATAATTTTAAAATAACACGTTATATCAGAAACTGGTTACATTATTGTTTCTTTTGGCAGTAAAATGAGTTCAGGACATCTTCAGGTGCATCTTGAAAAGTAGAACATGAAACATACAATAGCAGAATGGAGCAAGGTGAAAACAGACAGGAATTGTTTAATGTATCTACACATTCTATTCCAGCGGATTTTGAAAATTTCACTTTTATAATGGATTCTTTGAATGAAAATAAGAAGACTCCTCAAGAATTACTTGCTAGATGCAACACCTTAGCGTTGCCACCTCACAGCAAGAGGTTCTCTGGTTCTATCCTCGGCTGGGGTGCCTTCTGTGTGGAGTCTGCATGTCCTACCTGTGGTCGTGTGGGTTTCCTCCGGGTGCTCCGGTTTCCTCCCACATCCCAAAGACATGCTGTAGGTGGAGTGGACACTCTAAATTGACCCTAGGTGTGTGTGCGTGCGTGTGTGCCTTCTGTGGAAGGTTGGGTGCTGGGCTGGCAAATCGACACTGTAAAACTCCACTGCCAATCATGAGCGGACAGGTGATCTGCTGTGGCAACCCCTAACCGGGAAAAAGCCGAAAGAAGAAGACAACTTGGGAGAAGGAGGGAGACCTTTACAAGCATAGCAGAATGCCACAAGACAAGGTAATTTAGCCACAAATTCTGTGCTATCACAGGGTCATACTGCACTAGTACCAAACACACAAGTTCATATTGTTCAAGCTGAAGTTCTTAAATAAATAAAGAATGAAAGTGCGCTCAATCACAGGTTCTACTTGCTGCATTCTTTCTTCTTGTGTTATACCTAGTTTTATTTACGTTTTACAGATGCCTTCGGAAGTTTTTTTGTTATTTTAATAATTTTCTTTGCCAGTTTTATTTGCGTTTATTTGTTTCTGAGTTAAGGCATCTTTAACGTACAATAGCAGCATGGAGCAAGGTGAAAACAGCCAGGAATTGTTTAATGTGTCTACACATTCTATTCCAGCAGATTTTGAACATTTCACTGTTATGATGGATTTTTTGAATGAATATAAGAAGAAGACTCAAGAATTACTTGCTAGATGCAACACCGTTTTTCAAAATCACTTGGGAGAAGGAGGGAGACCTTTACAAGTACAACAGAATTCCACAAGGCAAGGAAATGTAGCCACAAATTCTTTGCTAGCACAGGGTCATACTGCACTAGTACCAAACGCTCAAGTTCATATTGTTCAAGCTGAAGTTCTTAAGTAAATAAAGAACGAAAGAGCGCTTAATCACAGGTTCTACTTGCTGCATTCTTTCTTCTTGTGTTATACCTAGTTTTATTTATGTTTTACAGATGTCTTCAGTAGTTTTTTTGTTGTTATTCTGAAACTAGTTGCATGTGTCTCTAAGACAATGCAGTGGGCAGAGAACTATTTCATATAAGTCAGGAGAAGCATTATGTATTACCAATATGTTAATTTGTTTTATACTTATTTGTCTGATACATATCCAGTAATTTTGTTTGTTGTTTCCAAATTTAAATATTGTATATTTTTTATCTTGAATATGTTTTATATTTTTGTTTCATGTGTCCTTATTTGTTGTCAAAAAAGGATTAAAATTAAATTAAACAAGTCTGTAAATTTCTTGTATCTTTTTAGGTACCATATCCTTAGCTCTACAAGTTTAGCTTTGTGCATGTTCGCATTCAGTGCGTGAAGACTGGACTTTTTTTTATAAACATGTATTTTAGTCTGATAAGTTGTTCAGTGCACTATATACAGTAGACAGTAGCAGGTGGTTCCAGATTGTAATAATGAAAGCGTTTATCGTGACATGTAATTAAAACTGTTAATTACAGTGTTTTAGTTACAGTCCGTGTAATTCAGAATTTCTGCAGTGCTTCCATTTATTATTTTTTATTTGCATATCTTATAATTTAGTTTTGAAGTTTACAGATTCCGTTTTATTTAGTTGACTGTATTTAATTAGTAATGCTGTTATTGTCAGCATCTGTAAGGTCATTGTTAGCAACAGCTGAAATATCAAATTATCTAGTACATATTTTTATTTACAGCAAATATAAAAGTTTTATTGTACAGTAACAATATTTCAAAGTAGAACTGATGCAACAAAAATGAACATGTAAACTTTACCATTTGTTGTATAATCATAACACCTGAAACACATTGTCATCCTTTAAATCTAAAATTAAAATGACTAAATTGTAAGTATGCCAGTATTTTGGATTATATAAAACTGCCATTTTTTTATGGAATTGTACCAGTGGAACTGTATACAAGTTTACAGAATTAGTTTAATATGTAGCTTAAGGGATAGGGATAGCTTTGTTTTGTGCCTGTGTCATGCTTGCACCTTTTTTCCATGTTTCGTGTGGTAACTAATATCAAAGTACCTAAGTTTGTTTTTAATCAGTAATGAAAGTTTATGATGGAAGATCCTCCTGCCCACAGACCTAGAGTATTATTTATCCAAAATTATTTCTTAAAGCCATTTTAAATTGTGTTGCTTGGTTCAGTATTTCACATTATATGCATTGCATTTTCAGTAAAGAACGCGTAAAGGTTGGAGATGATTGTGAATGCATAATGCATATGTGAGTCATACTGTGTGGCTTCACAAAGATCCTGCATAGCCCATAGTCTATGCATTATTATATTATACTGGTGGTGTAGTGGAGGCTAATAGGTACACGTATGTATAAGCAAGACAACTAGTCTGATATTGTACATCTGTTCCACTGATCACCCATTCCAAACACACACATTTCAGGTGAATCCCTCATATTGCACACCTCATCTCACATACAGTTACCTGACAAGGGAAGCCTCCCTTTGCTAATAGCACCTTTGTTTGGATATGAACCCACAACTCAGACTTACCTCAACACTGGCAAATGTTGTGAGGGACAAAGATTGACACACACTCCTCCCCATGCAGGGATTAAGCACTCATTTCACCGTCCTTCCCATTATAACTTTCAGATTCATCAAACCAGGGTTAGTAGACTTTGATTATTCAAGCACTGGTGAAGTGTCCAGGTATACTCTATTCCAAGCATAAGGAACAGAAGTAAGTCTCTCCCTTCCTCTAGCATAGCTGTATCTGTTATTTAACTTTCCCTTCTTAAAGCAGTCCATCCAGTCTTTAAACAAATGATAAATATTTCCCTTTTCTATTGCAGTCTTCTCGCCAGCAGTGAAAACACTTTTGATACCTTTTAGGATCATAGGAAGTTACTAAGCTAATGGCGCTAGGGCCCTTACAAGCCTAGCCAAGTTCTACCCTTATTTCCACGATCAGTACCTATTGTCCATGTCCAAGAGGGACACAGCTGGAACCCCTAAGATGAATTTACGGTTGCCCATCCAGTCACTGAGATTGCGTTTGAAGAGGGCCAATGAGATGCTCTGTTTGACATGAAGTGGTATCTGTTCCAAAGGTGTGGTAACCTCTGGGAGACAAGTCTGTCCCTCCAGCAGGTTCTATTAGTGTTACATACCAGGTTAGGATCTTTAGAGTTAGTAACCCGCATACCATTGACTTACGGAAATGCAGCTTTTCCAATAAAGCGGGGTCAGAGATTGCCTTGTATGCAAGGCAGAGAGTAGCCTGTATGTATCAAAATAAAGTGAAAGTGATTTCAGATGATCCACATACGACAGATGCTGAAGACCTTGAATTTTCGTTGTGAGGAACCTTTGTGGTATCTCCAATTGCTGCAGGTGCTTGGAAAGGTACATACCAAAAGGGGAGTTGTACTCAATTATTGGCCTGATGAGGGAAGAGTACAAAGAGGTTATAACTTCTTTTTTTTCTGGAGGCAATTCCCTTACTTATGAGATGAGCAACATAGAATGCCCTTATTACCACTGTGTAGACATGGTGATCAAAGGTAACTCTGCTGTCGACCTGTGTGCCCAGGCCTCTCACCAGTAAGTGCGTACTTAAGGTGTTGATATTGATGTGGTAGTCAGCAGGAACATCACCCTTACTGAAAGGGATGATAGTATATTTTTTTTGCATTGAGTTGAAGGCCATGACTTTGGCAACAATTGTTTGCTTATGTAAGACCCTCTTGTAGGATGTTGACATAATTTTGAGATTCTATGACTTCTCCCATTTGTCAGCCACAGACCTTTAGTTTTTGATTGTGCTTCGGAGAAATAGATTCCAAACAGTAGATGTCCCAGGACTGATCCCTGTGGAACACCACTGGATGTCCTTCAAGAATGCAACTGCAGTCATAACATATGGGTTGTCCTGCCTCAGGCAGCCCTCGGTCGGCCGAATTCCAAAGTCTGGGTCCGGCGTCTGCTGGTGTCACCTCCTCTCCGACGTCACAATGGCTGGAGTATAAAGGCATCGACCGACGCCATCTTCTTCAGTCTTTCTTTGCGGTGCCCGAAGCAGAAGCAGTTCGCAAGTGCCGGTCGGTCAGCTCCTGTGTTTTCAGTACAAGTCATCTAAAAGCTAAAACATTTTTCTTGCCTCAACCGATGTCAGAACAAATTGAGAAAGTTAATAATTGTTTGTCTTGTGGTAAACAAATACCTCATAAGGACTTCCATTCTTACTGTCTTCCTTGCCTGGGCCCAGACCACGGCGTCTCGGCCTGTGCTGCCTGTGCTTGCTTTAATAAGCGCACTCTCAGGCCGGGCAGAATTTGCTGAAGACTTTTGGCTAATCGCTTCACAGTATATCATGCCGCGGATCTACCGACAGCTCAATCTTCAAAAAGGACCGGGGGGGCATCATCCTCGCCCTCCCTCTACCGATACTACTCCTAGACCCTCCGCTAGTGCGTCCTCAAGGCGGAATTCAGCCGCTCCAGACCGACGACACGGCGATAACTAGTCCTTTGGTCTCGAAGACCTCTCTGGTGCCGGTTGTTGATTTTCCTCCGGATACCGAAGTTCTTGATTTACCCGACACCATTCCGGTGGACAAGGTCACTCCTGCATGGGGCTGCTAGGCCTCCTGTATCTATGTCCATCAAGGCCTTTGCACTAAGCAGCCAGCCAGGCCAAGGCCCATCCTAAACCTGCTGTCCAGGCCCCTCTTCTGATAAACAGATTATGTCTCTTGCTGCAGACCTTATTTCCTTATCAGGGGTCTCAGTCTCACCCAGACGGAGGTTCTCAGCCTCCTGCAGAGAAAAGGCCTAGAACTGAGCAGACTGAAAACCTCTCCTCAGATGAGGCCTCTGGGGATTCTGAGCATTCAGACATTCAAGAAGAATCTTTCCAGGCCTATGAGGACTTTGATGCTGAGGAATTCCCTCTGCCTCTCCTCCAGAGGATTTCTCTTTGGTGAAGTCCTGCACTCAATGAGGGAGCATTTCCAATGGCAGGGTCAGGTCAGAATTCTCTGGATTCAGGAAAAGCCTCCGTACCTTCCTAAAGCTTCCCCAGCACAGACCTTTAGCTATTCCTCCTGTGATGGATGTTTTCTCTGATTCCAGTGCTAACCCTGACTCTCTCCCCCTGCTCCTGTCAAGCCAGATAGATATTACAGAGTCCCTGACACTCACAAACATCTCTTTGAGGCCCACACTGTGGATTTAGAAACTATTTCACAGGGTCCTAGGGAGTGGCTACCTCCTCTGCCAAGAATCCTTTGCCAGCGGATAGGGAAGCCAGGTCTATGGAGAGATGGGGTAAAAAAGTTTATACCTCTACCACCCTAGCCATGAGGTCTCTTAACTGCCTTTTTCATATGTTTCAGTACCAGGATTTTTTACTGGATGATTTACAGAAAAAGTTAGCCTCTCCTGAGCCCCTTGATAGAAAGGCATTGCAGGATCACATACATAACACTCAGCAGGTTAACAACCACTTTCTTCAGTGTGGTTATGATGCATTGGAAGCTTCATGTAGGGCAGCTATGACTGGGGCTGTGATACGTAGACATGCTTGGTTAAAAGATCAGCCACTGCCAGACCATGTCAAAGTAAGTTACTTGATGCACCTCTGGAAAAACAGAAGCTTTTACAAGATGTAAGTCCATTGAGGAAAGTCAGTACAGACAGTCAAGGATTTCTCCAGGTTCAGCCACCCAGATTCAGTAGAAACTGGCCTTCAAAGAATTGGTCCTTCCCAGACTCGGAATGGCAACCTTCAAATCAAAGAAGTGCTGCAGCCAGTCCAGCTGCACCACAAGGACAGTCACAATGACTTGACTTTCATACACAAGGGCTCAGAGAAGCACCCTTGAGCGGAAAATTATCCTTATTCTCAACAAACTGGCATACCTTAACCAAGGACAGTTGGATCCTGGATTTAATAGACAAGGGTTACAGATTCCACTTCCATACTTTACCTACAAGACAAGCCATGCCAAACCTGCCACACCATCAAAGGGCAGAGGCACTCATTCAAGTTTCAAAGCTATTAAGTATAAAAGCAATAGAAAAGGTACCTCCCCAGGAACAAGGCCAGGGTTTCTATTCAAGACTGTTCCTTGTTCACTTGTCTACTCTAAATACCTTTCTCATTGTGCCAAATTTCAAAATGCTGATGTTACAGCAACTCCTTCCCATGCTGGGCAAGGGGTCTTGGCTGGTCACTCTGGACCTCAAGGAGGCATACCTGCATGTCCCAATCAGACAAAGCTGCAGAAGATACCTCAGATTTCTTGCAGGGACAGAGCACTATCAATTCTCAGCATTGCCATCTACTGCGCCCAGAGTGTTCACGAAATGCCTGGCATCAGTAGTGGCACACTGCAGACTGAATTCAAATGTACCCCTACCTGGACGACTGTCTCATACAAGCAGACAACAGACAAACCTTAATAAAAAACTTGGACTATGTCATGCAATTACTACAGGCCTTGGGATACACAGTCAACATTCAGAAATCAAGACTACTGCCATCCCAACAGATTATTTTCATAGGAGCCAAACTGGACACACAAACACAAATGGCCTACCTCACAGAGGAAAAACAACAGCAGTTACCAGAGTACTTCAAAGGCCTCCCTGCTGACTGCAAGGAAATTCCTGCAGGACCTGGGGTTCATGGCATCATGCATTCTTCTGATACCTTTGGCAAGACTTCATATGAGAAAGCTGCAATGGTATTTGAAAAGCTTATGGTCCCAACACAGCCAAAGCCTAGAGGACGTAATCCCACTTATTCCATGTCTGCAAAAGGAATTCTTGTGGTGGGCTCAAGCAAGTCAATCAAACAAAGGCATGTCTTTCAACAGACCTCAAGCAGGTCAAACAATTACAACAGACGCCTCAGATCATGGATGGGGCAAGGTCAATGGACACCAAAGGAAAGACATTTGCACATAAACCAAAAGAGATGATGGCAGACATGCAATCGAGAGTTTCAAAAATCACTGCAGCAAGGACATTTACTAATAACACCACTGTCATGTGGTATATAAACAAGCAGGGAGGGACTCATTCATACCCCCTCTGCAGGCTAACAATGACTCTCTAGGAAAAAGCACTGAGTCTGAAGATACACCTGCAATCACAGTTTGTGCCAGGCAAGGACAATGTACTGGCGGACAAGCTGAGCAGAAATTTTGGATCCATGGATGCTGCATCCCCACATTTTTCACAAATAACAAAGACATGGTAGATCTATTTGCGTCTCACACAAATCATCACCTGGAAAAGTTCTGTACCAGGACCCACCATGCACTAGCCTGGACAACGGATGCTCTCTCCTTCAGCTGGAATTCCCTAAAAATTTATGCATTTCCTCCTCTGCCACTGTTGACCAAGGTGATCCTGAAGATCAAAGCAGAACAACCAACAGGCATTTTGATAGCTCCAGACTGGCCAAAGCAACACTGGTACCCATTGCTGTTGAGCATAACTCCGTGGCCTCTGCCCCTATGGCCCCTGCTCCTAACACAACACAACTACAGGACTGTTCACCAGAACCTGAAATCATTACATCTGACAGCCTGGAGGTTACTATAACTCCTTCCGCCTCCAATCTTTCCAAGGCAGTTCAGGATATCTTATTGAGACCATCCACCAGAAAAGCCTATTCAGCCAAGTGGAAGAGATTCAGCATCTGGGCTGCCAACAGGGGTCAGGATACAACAGTACTGAGTATACCTCAGATATTGGAATACTTGGCAGAAATGTTTCATACTGGACTCTCATATTCTTCCATAAAGTTTCATGCCTCAGCAATCTCAGCAAGATACAATTGTGATCCACCAGTGTTCTCACATCCTTTGCTAAGACAGTTCCTGAGAGGGATAAAGAATATCAAGCCTCCCAGAAAACAACCAGTACCTGCATGGGACCTCAATTTTGTACTGGAAAAATTATCTCTGCCTCCCTTTGAGCCAGCAGCAACCTCGGAGATGCAATTTCTATCATGGAAAACGTTTTTTCCATTGGCAATCACATCAGCAAGAAGAGTTTCGGAGATACAGGCACTCATGGCGGTACCTCCTTTCCTCATTTTCCATCAGGACAGAGTCTCTCTGAGAACAAATCCTTCTTTCATGCCAAAGGTGATTTCCAGGGTGTCTCTAAATCAAGCTATTCACTTTCCTACTTTCTTTCCCAATCCTCAAAATAGAGGGGAAAGACTGCTGCATACCTTGGACATACACAGGCAACTACGCTACTACTTGGACAGAACTAAGGCCACCAGAAAGTCTGACCAGCTGTTTGTAGCCTATGCTGCTGGAATACAAGGAAAAGCAATCTCCAAGCAAACAATTTCAAAATGGATTGGACACTGCATCAGATTCTGCTATTCTTACCATGGAAAAAGTGTGCCAGCCAATATTAGGCCACATTCCACCAGAGCTATAGCCACATCCACAGCTTTCCTAAGAGGAGTGGCTACAAAGGGCATTCTAGAGGCTGCTACATGGAGCTCCGTGCATACATTTACCAAACACTACAACCTGCCTTTATACTCCAGATCCCGAGCAGGCTTTGCTTCGGCAGTCCTGCAGGGCATATTAGCTACACCATCTTTTTCTTAGCTCCATCCACCCCCAGCTTGGCTATGGTACTCAACCCATATGTTATGACTGCAGTTGCATTCTTGAAGGACATAGTGCAGTTTTGTACCTACCATAAATGTAGATGTCCGATAGATATGCAACTGCAGTCGGATTTTCCCTCCCTCCTTCCCCTCTTTTTCTTCATTTGGGTCCTTTCCCCCTGTTCCTTTTTAGCTGGGGGTATCTCCTATGGTGTATCTGTTTATTACTGTTGTGCATGTCTGGAATTGTTTATCCATTCACCAAATTTAGCCTTCCTAGGAGGGCACCTGGCATCTGGGGCAAGAAACACTGAAGAAGATGGCGATGCCTTTATACTCCAGCGTTGTGACGCCAGAGAGAGAATTCGCCGACCGAGGGCTGCCTGAGGCAGGACAACCCATATGTTATGACTGCAGTTGCATATCTATCGGACATCTACATTTATGGTAGGTACAAAACTGTACTTTACAGGTCTGCTGTTGGAGGTGGAGTCCCCTATTTTGAGTATATGCGTTCTGTCAGTGAGCCAGTTGGCGACCCATCTAACAATATAAGGGTTGATACTAGCTGAGTGAGTTTGTCAATGATATTCTGATGAAGTCCCCGTTCTGATGGGATGAAAGCGCTAAATTAATACTTTTAAATTTTATTAATAAACAGTTGATATTTGTGTTGAATTCAAGCTGCAAACAGTGGATGTTCATCGTGTTTCACTGTTGCAGTCATTACACTTGGGTTATCCTGCTGGCAGGATACCCGTAGTCGGCCTGAATTCCAAAGTCCTGGTCCGGCGTCGGTTGCTGTTGCCTCTTCCCTGACGTCAGTGTGCCAGTGGTATAAAAGATGCAGCCGACACCATTTTCTTCCGTCTTTCTTGCCGCGCGGTGCCCGAAGCAAAAGCAGTTCGCAAGTGCCGGTCGGCCGACTTGAGATTTTTGAAATTGAATTTCAGATCCGAAGTCTTCAATAAAGCTAAGTACCCCGTTGGGGAAACTTTTTTCTTGCTCCAGACCAATGTCAGAAAAAGTTAACAATTGTATTTCTTGTGGGAAGCAAATATCTCATAAAGATTTCCACTCTTACTGTATTCCTTGCCTAGGCCCTGACCACGACGTTGCTAGTTGTCGGTTTTGTGCTAGATTCAACCAACGCACTATTAAGCGTCAGTACGATTTTGCTTTTCATTATTTTGGCAGAAGGTTTAACTACATAATGCCGTCAGAACAACCGACGACCTGAATTCATAAAAAAACGCAAGGATAAAGACAAGAACAAACATCCGAGGTCCAAAACCGATGACGAAGCCTCTTCTAGGCCGTTCGCCGGTGCTCGGTGAGGCGCTTTCGCAGTCCCTGACTCTCGCTACCTCAGAGCCACAGGCCACCTCCGACTCCCACGTGGAGACAGCTAGACCTCTGGATACTCAAGGTAGTGGCCCTTCGGAAATTAATCCCTCAGATGGGTCCGGAGCCGCTGAGCAGGCATCGGCTTCTGAGGGTGTCTTCAGACTTACACAACTTTATATAAAGCCTACTTCAGCATCCAATACAAAGTCTAAAACAGTTTTAAAGACAAGGAAACCAGTACAGCATTCTCCAGGACAAGCTTCTATGCCTAAGAAACAGATGCTCAAAATGGCCGAAGACCTAATTACTTTGATCAGGCGTTCCCATCCCCCTCCTGATAAGAGGCCTATGCAAGACACTCAATATGATTCCTCTGATCAGGTCTCCATTTCCTCTGATTCCTCTTCCGATCAGGGTTATTCTGTTCCTCCCTATGAGGATTCTGACACTGAGGATTCTATTCCTTCAGCTTCTCCTCCTGAGGACTATTCATTTGGGGAAACGCTGCATACCATGAGGGAGAATTTCCATTGGGAGAGCCAGGATTATTCCAACTCTAAGAAAAGACTTAGAGACTTTCTTTTACTTCCTCAGCACAGACCGCTTGCAATTCCCCCTGTTCTGGACATAGTAGATGATGTTTTTTCAGAGTCCGGCCTGTCTCCAGACTTACCTCCTGCCCCTGTTAAGCTGGACAGATACTACAGGGTCTCAGACTCCCATAAATTTCTTTACAAAAACCCTGCTGCTGACCCAGAAACTATATCACAGGGTTCCACAGGGGTCAAGGCTGCTTCTGCCAAAAACCCTGTCCTCTCAGAGAGATTCTAGGGCTTTGGACAGATGGGGGGAAAAGGTTTACACTTCTGCTACCTTGGCTGTAAGGGCTTTAAATTGTCAGTTTCATATGCTCAAATATCAGCAATACTTAATGTCTTTGTTAAAACAAAAAATGTTGACAAATTCTGAATGTTCTGAGAACAAAGATTTGCAGGATTTATTGCATGCAGCTGAACAAGTGGGAAAACATACTTTGCAATGTGGCTATGATTCACTGGAGGCCTCGTGCAGGGCCGCTGTTACAGGTTCTGTTATTAGAAGGCATGCTTGGTTAAAGGAACAGAACCTGCCTGATCATGTTAAAGCAAAATTATTGGATGCTCCATTACAGCATGATACTTTATTTGGTGTTAAGGCAGAGGAGGTGTTAAAGAAAATGGAGGATAAGGCAAAATCTATGCAGACAGTAAAGGATTTCTTACAGGTACAGCCACCCAGATTTAGTAGGAACTGGCCCTCTAAGAATTGGTCCTTTCCAGTGTCAGACAGACCACAAAGAGGCAGATTCAGACACCCTAGAGGTAGACAACAGCCCCAGGGCTCATACAGGCCCAAATAATGGGGTGCTTCTACCTCCAAAAGCGGAGAAGACACATCACAGCCTTATAGAAAACAGTCCCAATGACTTCCCTCTGCCAATGCCAAGCACTTATTTTTTGGCAGCACCCTTAGGGGGAAAGCTAGCCCTTTTTTCACAAAACTGGCACAAGATCACCCAGGACAAATGGGTCTTAAATATAGTTACTCAGGGCTACAGGTTCCACTTTCACACCCTTCCAAAGGCAAAAGGTATGCCAGACCTGCCACCCAATCATTGGCAAGAGGCACAAAAACAAGTTTCATCTCTCATGGACATGGGGGCTCTTCAGCCAGTGCCACAACAAGAGCAGGGACAAGGATTTCACTCAAGACTTTTCTTAGTACCAAGAAAGGACAAAGCCTGGAGACCAATTCTGGACCTGTCTCTTCTAAATACTTTTCTGGACGTCCCAAAATTCAAAATGCTGACTCTACAGCAGCTTCTGCCCATGCTGGACAAGAAGGCTTGGCTTGTAACTTTGGACCTCAAAGAGGCATACCTGCATGTCCCAGTTAGACAATCTTGCAGAAAATACCTCAGATTCATAGCTGGCTCAATGCACTACCAATTCTCTGCACTGCCCTTTCGCTTATCTACTGTGCCCAGGGTCTTCACAAAATGCCTGGCACCAGTAATTGCATTTTGCAGACAAAGAGGAATTCAATTATACCCCTACTTGGATGATAGCCTTATTCAAGCAAAGGACAAAGATATTCTACTACAGTATCTGGCGTTTGTAAAAAGATTACTAATTTGCCTAGGGTACACAGTAAACGAAAAGAAATCAAAACTTGTACCCTCTCAAGAGATAATATTTCTGGGTGCAAGCTTAAATACAACTGCCCAGATGGCTTATCTCACGCCAGACAAACAAAGGCATCTGACTTCTTACTTCAAAGACATGGCAACAAAGACCCAGTTATCTGCAAGAAAAATTCTGCAGGCTCTGGGCTACATGGCATCCTGCATTCTACTAATTCCATATGCAAGACTGCATATGAGGAAACTACAATGGTATCTAAAAAGTGTTTGGACTCAACATTGCCACAGCCTGGAAACAGTAATTACTCTCATTCCCTGCCTGCAACAGGAATTTCAATGGTGGGCACAGGCCTGTCACCACAACAAGGGACAGCCATTCACCTTACCCACTGCCAGGCAGACACTAACAACAGATGCATCAGATTATGCCTGGGGGGCACACATGGCAGGAAAATGTATTCAGGGCACATGGCCCACAAACCAAATGCATCTTCATAGCAATCAAAAAGAGATGCTAGCTGTGCAAAATGCCCTGACAGCCTTCAAGGACCTACTTCACCCAGGCAACTACTGATAAAGACGGACAATACTACAGTCATATGGTACATAAACAAGCAAGGGGCACACATTCCTACCCCTTCTGCAGGCAAGCCATGACTTTGTGGAACACAGCATTGACTTATCAAGTACATTGCAAAGCACAATTCCTGCCAGGAAAGACAAATATTTTGGCAGACGAACTAAGCAGAAACCTCATGGATCCTCACGAATAGAAACTGGATCCACAAATCTTCAACATGATAACAGGACAATGGGGATGCCCAGACATAGATCTATTCGCCTCCCCTCACAACTGCCAGCTACAGAGATTCTGAACTCAGACTTATCACAAGCAAGCGTGGAAAGTGGACGCCCTTTCATTCAGCTGGAAATCCCTTACAGTATATGCCTTCCCTCCTCTGCCTCTCCTCTCCAAGGTACTCATAAAGGTCAGACAAGAGAAGCCAACAATGATACTGATTGCCCCAGACTGGCCACGCCAGCACTGGTACCCAATCCTAAAAAGCTTGTCTCAAGGCCCTGCCTGGACATTGTCTCTAATACCTCATTTGCTGACCCAACAGAACAATCAGATCCTGCACAGCCAACTCAGAACCCTAAATCTGGCTGCATGGCGGATAATGTAATCATACAGAACACACCTCTCTCTAAAGCAGTTATGGATGTTATTTTGGAGGTCAGGAGGCCCAGCACCAGAAAATCTTATGCAGAAAAATGGAAAAGATTCTGTGCTTGGAACCAAGCACAGGGAATTTACTCACTTGAACCAAATATTCCTCAGATTTTGCAATACCTAACTGAGATGCTGGACAAAGGCCTATCCTTCTCATCAATTAAGATCCATGCTTCTGCCATTTCAGCTCATTACAATACGGACCCACCTATTTTTTCTCATCCACTGCTAAGACAGTTTCTCAGAGGGGCCAACAACATAAGACCTCCAAGGAGAGCTCCAATACCGACATAGGACCTCAATTTTGTCTTGGAAAAACTCACACTGCCTCCTTTTGTGCCAGCCAATACAGCAGAGATAAAATACTTGTCGTGGAAAACCGCTCTTCTCCTAGCAATAACTTCAGCAAGAAGAGTCTCAGAGTTACAGGCACTAATGGCTGTGATGCCTTTTATTATTTTCCATCAGGACAGGGTTTCTCTAAGGACAAACCCAACAGTTATGCCTAAGGTAGTGTCCAGCGTGGCTTTTAACCAAACCATACATTTGCCTACCTTTTATCCAAACCCACAGAATAAGGGGGAGAGACTTCTGCATACTTTGGGCATACACACACAGCTACGCTTTTACTTGGACAAGACTAAAGCCTTCAGAAAGACTGAGCAACTCTTAGTGGCTTATACTGCAGGTTCCCAAGGAAAAGCCATTTCAAAGCAGACTATTTCAAAATGGATAGGCCACTGCATTCGTTTCTGCTATTCACAACATGGCAAATCAGTGCCCAAGGGCATTAGGCCACATTCTACCAGAGCAGCAGCCACTTCAACAGCCTACCTCAGAGGAGTACCAACCAAGGATATTTTGGAGGCTGCAACATGGACTTCAGTGCACACTTTTACAAAGCACTACCATTTACCTCTCTACTCTAAATCCAGAGCAGGCTTTGCCACTGCAGTTCTGCAGGGCCTCATAACCACTCCAAACTCTATTTAGGCCCAGCCGCCCAACCTCAGCTTTGGGATTCAACCCAAGTGTAGTGACTGCAACAGTGAAACACGATGAACATAGTACAGTTGTGTACCTACCATAGATGTAGATGTTCGAGTGTATTCACTGTTGCAGTCCAGGTTACCCTCCCACCATTCCCCCTTTTTTCTTTGCTGAGACTTATCTGTACCTATCTATTCTATTCAACCTATGTGCTTGTAGATGAAGGTTATGTGCATGCTTTTTTATGATCATAATTTTTACAGCCTACCCTTTTGAGGGCACCTGACATCTGGGGCAAGAAAAACTGAAGAAAGTGTCGTTGACTGTACCTTTTATACCCCTGGTGCACTGACGTCAGGGAAGAGGTGACAGCAACCGACGTCGGACCAGGACTTTGGAATTCAGGCTGACTGCGGGTAGCCTGCCAGCAGGATAACCCAAGTGTAATGACTGCAACAGTGAATACACTCAAGCATCTACATTTATGGTAGGTACACAACTGTACTTTTCTTTTTTTTTATTTATGAGTTTGTCAATGATGCCTGAGTAGGGAATAGTGTCAAATGCCCTGGCTAAGTCTAGGTATGCTGTATGCACAGATTTCCCCTCGTCCAGGGCCTTTTCTCTTGTAGCAGTCTTGTACCTATCACACAAATACAACAGTCGGTTCTTTTTTCCTGTAGCAGTCCCATATCTGGCTATGGACTGATGGGCATAAACCTTTTAGCAGCATGGTTCTGGAGCTTTTCTCCCCGGGCCTCTGCTGAAAACGGACAGCTCTGTCCAGTCAGACCTTCCTGGTAAACAAATATAAAATAAATAAATAAATGATGTAGTCATTATCCCTTATTTGTGCCAGCCATAAGCCTCTCTAAGTGACTGATTCAGGGGGAAAAAAGATAATTTTGCAGCTCATTATATCATTGCCAGGGCAGTGTAGGGGCTTTGCACTTCATATGTACAACATGCACTAGCTCTTATGCTGTAATACCCTGTATCCATCTGGTCTGTACCCTAGCTCCCATCTTTTATAACCACGCTAAAAGACTTCCTATCTAAAGTCTGGACCTTTTCTTGCTCAAATCTAGGATAAACTATATCCCTAAATGTGAACAAGTATCTTTTCATTCCTTATACTTCCTTACTGTCCCTTCTTCACTTACTTCCTTACTGCAGTTAATTTCTCTTCTCTGACTTTCTCTCCAAATACCCTCACTTCATATTGCAATTCCTTTTTGTATTAGTCTAACCTTTAATTTCTCTACAAACTGTCTACAGTTTCTCTAAATATTAAATGATTGTCATATGCTGTGCATCAATTTCTAAACCAATGATCAGATATTGTCCTTTTTGTTCTTCCTTACTGATGGGTTTTAGATCCGACTTAGCCGTTTTTTAGACTTAGGCTCTGAGTCTTAAGCTCCTCCCTCTTCCCATCACACCTTCTCTAACTCCCAAGATCTCGTTTGCCGTGCTTCGCATACAGACATGGTTCCAGAGTCTCAGGACAGTCAGTTGTTTGAGATAAGTTTTTGTCCTCTAAATATGTAAACATACTTATATAATCGTTTTTGGTTTTTCCTCCCCTTCCTGTCTTTAGATTTTGAGGGCATTGGGGATCATTAGATCTCTTCCTTACCTTCCTTTTGTGCCATTGGCACTCCTTTCACTGTTTAAAAGAAAAACCCTTCTTAGTATCTTAAAGTTATTCTCTAAAGTATTGTTGTTATTGTGTGTTTTTTTATTCTATTATGTTCAGCCCACTATGGCCAACAAACCTGCAGGATTCAAACGATGTACGTCTTGTGGGCATAAGATCCCAAATTCAGATGCTCACAAGAATTGCATCTATTGCCTAGGACCAGGGCATTTGGACACTGACTGCCTGGTGTGTGGGGCCTTTAACCCTCGGGGCCTGGCCAAAGTGCCAAAATAAATTAATTTTGAAAGCCCTTCTACCTGCATCCTCTTCCTCAGGTGCTCAACCTCCCTCTTAGCATGCCAGCTCCAAAAGATCACTTTCTGCTTCTTTAAGGGAGTCTACAGAGCCAAGTCAGAAAAAATGCAGGCCTTTTGATCTGACTGCTCTGGATCTGAGTGGGACCAGAAAAGCATCAGATCCTAAAGAATCTTGGGATCCATCGGCTGTGGATCCTAGTGTCAGAGCTCCTTCCTTGGATCCTATTGGTTTGGCCCAAAGCAGATCAAAGCCTATCTCAGATTCTAGGGCCTCTGATCAGTAACCAGTCCTTCTTTCTGGTTCTCCTACTCCAGGGACAGCTTCTTCAGATCAGAAACCCTCAGATCCTGCGATAAGGATTTGACTACCAACCTTCCATATAGAGCCAATCTCAGCAGCCCTTCCAGTAAATGTTTTTCAGACGCCAACTAAATCTAGGCATGCTTCCTCAGCATCCTCCTCCAGGACTTCCCAAAGTCCCACTGAGGTCAATATGGACAGGATGATACAGAAGTTCCTCAGGGCGCAGATCCAAATGGGTGTCCTGCCCTCTCCGTCACATCTGGGATCTGTGAGTTCTCCGTCTCTTACTTAGCAAACTCTTTTTCCAATCTGTCCTTTGGTTTCTGAAACCCAAAGCTATGGTTTCCTGAGAGAGTGAAGGTCGGATCTGAGGAAGCTCCCTTCCTTGACTCCAACTATGTCCCTGATCAACCCTGCTCCCTTCTTTTCAGATCAGAGCGGGTCCTGGATCCGAGACATTGGCACCAACTCTGGGAGGTTGATAGCGGCTCTAACTTTGTCGGAGCTGTTGCTTCCCCTTGGAGCTTCGGCTGTCAACAGCTCGAGTCCGGTTCTGTTGAGAGACTTCAGATCCATGGCTGTGCTACTCTCTCTACTTTGGTAACTTTGGCTCCGAGGGAGAAGGTTTCCTTGGGTCTGACAGCCTTCCGGGCTGCAGAAAGTGGTTTCTCCAGGATTACAGTAGCCATGTCATCACTCTCGGGGTCTGCCCCACCCTTCATCAGATCTGAGCACTGAGCCCATCACACCTACCATAGGTCAGCCTACCCGAGGAAACTCCAGACCACTTCCCCCAGGACGTTCCCCCATTCTTCCGATACCTCTCCAGAACACACCATGGAGAAGGTCCCTCAAAAGAAAAAGTATAAAAGGAGGCACATACACTTCCCTATGGAGTCCCTCACAGAGGACACCAACTTTGATGAGGGAGAAGTATTCCCTCCTATCACCACCTGAAAATGTCTCCTTTGGAGACATTATGGAACTCCTTAGGCAAAAAGGTGGCTGGTCCTCCCATGCTCCTCCTGAGGAATTGGTGTTCCTGGAGGCTTTTGGGATGGGCCCATTTACTTCCTGGGTGTCTTCCCTAACAGATGCCCTGATAGATTTAGACTCCCACCAGGCCTGGAAGGAACTGGACACAGTTGAGCCTATCCCCAAGTGCCCTGATAAGATTCGCAGGCCACTTTCTGATTGTCCACACTGGCGCAAAGGTATTCCGGTAGATGCTTTTGTTGTTGCAGCAGCCACAAAGAAGGAGCTGGATGAACAAAGTTCCACTGTCCATCCTCCAAACAAGGAGTCCCAGTCGATGGAGAGACATGGAAAGCGCATTTACACCTCAGCTACTGTCACTCTGAGGTTGTTAAAGTAGTTGGCACACTTCATCCATTTGCAGAGAGATGTGGTTAAGGAGCTAACTGACTGTTTTACAAAGGCCATGTTAGAGGAGAACTTGAAGAAGGTTTCTCCCCAATTGGCTACTCTTTCCTTTTTTGCAAATTCTTCAATGAGGTTGATTTCACACACGGCAGAAAGCACCTCATGAGCAGCCAGAGCATGCATACCAATTAGGTGACAGGCCTGGATGCAGCTTTATGACTTAGTGGAGCCCTTCCAGGCATCATTTATTAATGCCCTCTTTGTTAGTTCCTCCTTGTTTGGACCATCAGTGAAAGACACACTAACCCACAGTAAGCAAGAAGGAAAGACCTTGTCTGTGGTGGGGATCAAGTTTTCCACCCCCTCAGAGGACTTTCTCAAGGAAGCAGAGAGGAGGGAAGAAAACTTGGTTCAGGAAGTCTCAAGGATCTTTCCATGACCCTTGCAGGGACAACTCCTCCAGAAGCAGAGGAAGATGTTTAATGGCAGACACCTCCCTAGAGGCAGCGGGGGTCTGCAAAATCAGGGTTTTAGGGAGCCCTTTTCTGACGGACCGTATCGGGTCTATATTAGATCAGCAAACGCTTAAAAAAGCGAACACTGATTGATCGACCTTATGTAAGCGAAAGCTTACAATCTCGAACTGTCAGATCAGCGATTTTTTTTCCTAGGGAAAAAAATTGCTGATCCAAAACACATACACACAACACAAGCACACCAAACAAACAAATCCACACACATACACCTAAAATCTGACACTTAACCCTACACTAAACTATGCACACACCACTAACTATCCACTTACCTTAACCCAAATCCTAACCCTAAGGTCCATCACTATCGCACACTCACCTCACCTGCTCCCTAACCCCTAGCTCACCTAAATCCGCCCTAACCCTCATGTCCACACAATCGCACACATACCTAACCCTAACTCACCTAACCCACCCTAACACTCACATCCACACAATCGCACACTTACCTGAATCCGACCCGTAACTTTCCACCATAGCACTGAAAATACTGAAGCAACAGAAACGGACAACCAAATTCTTTCCCTAGGAAAAAATTTGAGTTTCTGTTGCTTCGATATTTCTAACTTTCGCTAAAATAAGGTCGATCAATTAGCATTCGCTTGTTTCAGCATTCGCTGATCTAATATAGACCCACCGTATCAGTGCTACTGAAGCCCTGCCTGACTGTTATACTCTGGAGGTAGTCGGAAGTTGTCTATCCTTGCACCTAGATGCCTGGACAAACATAACAAACAACAACTGGATGCTAAACATTATATCCAGAGGCTATTACATTCCCTTTTCCTTCATCCTCCAGGTCTCAGGAGGAAATTCCCCAGCGTACCACCCAGCCAGAGGGAGTACACGTTATTCAAGAAGTCCTAAAACTTCTACAAAAAAGAGTCATCCAAGAGGTCCCAACTGAACATAAGGATTCAGAACTTATTCTCGCTTTTTAGTGCCAAAGAAAACAAGGGACCTGAGACCTATATTAGACCTCAGCAGTCTGAATTAGGTAATCAAGAAGTCAAAGTTCTGAATGGTTACAGTTCAGTCTATTCTGCTATTTCTACACAAGGATGATTGGATGTGTTCAGTGGATCTTCAGGACGAGTACTATTATATCAAAAGGGACAGGCACTCCAAAAGGCACTTGCACTTTTGGCTGGGAGCCAATCACTACCGGTGCAAAGCACTGCCCTTTGGATTCACCACAGCCCCCCCGGGTGTTTACCAAATGCTTGGCAGTGGCAGTGGCTCACCTGAGGCTATAAGGATTCCAGGTGTTTCCCTATCTAGACAATTGGCTCCTCGCTGCACCAACAAGGCATCAACTACTTCAATCCAGAAACTATCTAGTAAAGATCTGTAATCATCTGGGCATCATGATGAATCTGGTAAAGTCAAATTTGATTCCTGTGCAGAACCTAGAATTCATAGGGACACAGTTGAACACAATCACACAAGTGGCTTCCTTACCGAGACATCATATAATGTCTCTAAGACAACGGGTCCAAGTCTTATTAGATATGTCTTCTCCATCAACAAAATTAATACTTGGGGCTCTGGGTTTAGTGGCAGCTGCAATCGTTCTACTCCCATTAGCACAGTTCTTTTTGAGAGTACTTCAGTGGACAATAACAGTTCAGTGGTCCATCCTCTGCCAAACACTTTCAGTTCCCATATAATTGTCTTTGTTCTGCAGGAATCATCTGCAGTGGTGGATGCAATCAGACAACTTGTTTCTAGGTAGAGCTTTTTCTCTTCCCGCTCCTATAGTGTGGAGGGCATTACCGAGGAAAGATGGTCCAAGGCATGTGGTTGTCAATTGAGACCAATCTGCATATCAGTGTCCTAGAGATGAGAGCAGTCCTTCTAACATTGCAAACTTTTCAGGATGTTCTTCCTCTTGGGATGATTACAGTTCATACAGACAATGTCAGTAGCCTGGTACATCAGCAAACAAGGAACTTTTTCAGACCTCATTGTGCAGGGAAGCCATGAGAGATTGGGAATAGTTGATATCTTCAGACTGCTTTCTAGTTGCAATGTACATTCCAGGAAAACCATTGTCCTAGCAGGCAGACTCAGCAGATCTGATGTTCTTCGTGTTTCACTGTTGCAGTCATTACATTTGGGTTATCCGGCTGGCAGGTTGCCCTCAGTCAGCCTGAATTCCAAAGTCTTGGGTCCTGCGTCAGTTGCTGTCTCCTCTTCCCTGACATCAGGCTGTCAGGGGTATAAAAGATGCAGCTGACGCCATTTTATTCAGACTTTCTTGCCGTGCGGTGCCCAAAGCAGAAGCAGTTCGCAAATGCTGGTTGGCCGACTCTTGAGATTTTTGTGTCCGAGTTTCAGATCTGAAGACTTCATTAAAGCTAAGTACCCTGTTGGGGAAACTTTTTTCTTGCTCCAGACCGATGTCAGAAAAAGTTAATAATTGTATTTCTTGTGGGAAGCAAATACCTCATAAGGACTTTCATTCTTACTGTATTCCTTGCCTAGGCCCTGACCACGACGTTGCTAGTTGTCGGTTTTGTGCTAGATTTAACCAACGCGCTATTAAGCATCGGTATGATTTTGCATTAAACTATTTTGGATGAAGATTTAATTATACAATGTCATTGGATATCCATCCGACTACCGGAGTTCACAAAAACCGCAAAGAAAAAGAAAAAGACAGGCAACCGAGGTCCAAAACCGACGACGAAGCTTCTCCTAAGCCGGTTCTCAGTGAGGTGCTTTCGCAGCCCCTGGCGCCCGCTACTTTAGAGTCACAGGCTGCTACCGACTCCCACGTGGAGTCGGCCAGGCCACAGGAAACTCAAGGTATTGGAGCCTTGGAGATTATTCCCTCAGATGGGTCCAGAGCCGCTGAGCAGGCATCGGCTTCTGAGGGTGTATTCAGACCTAAACAATTATATATTCAACCGACTTCAAAGACAAAGACTAAAACACCTTCAAAGGCAAAGAAACAAGTTCACCTGCCACAAGGACAGGCCTCCATGCCCAAAAAACAGATGCTCAAAATGGCAGAAGACTTACTTACCTTGATCAGGGGTTCCCATCCCCCTCCTGATAAGAGGCCTAGGCAAGAGACAGACTATGAATCTTCAGATCAGGTTTCCATTTCTTCTGATTCCTCTTCTGATCAGGAATATTCTCTTCCCCCCTGTGAGGATTCTGATGTTGAAGAATCAATTCCTTCAGCTTCTCCTCCTGAGGGCTAAGGCTACTCTTTTGGGGAAACCTTGCATACCATGAGGGAGCACTTCCACTGGGAGAGCCAAGATTTTTCAGAATCTAAGAAAAGGCTCAAGAGACTTCCTTTTACTACATCAACACAGGCCTCTAGCAATTCCACCTGTGTTGGACATTGTAGATGATGTATTCTCGGAGTCTAGTCTGACCCCTGATTCTTTACCTTCAGCTCCTGTTAAGCCGGACAGATAATACAGGGTCCCTGACTCTCATAAATTCCTTTTCAAAAACCCTACTGCAGACCCAGAAACTATTTCTCAGGGTCCAAAAGGGGTCAAGGCTTCTACTGCAAAATACCCTACCCCCTCTGACAGGGATTCTAGGGCTCTGGATAGATGGGGAAAAAATATTTACACATCTACTACTTTGGCTATAAGGGCCTTAAATTGCCAGTTTCATATGCTCAAATATCAGCAATATATCATGACACTGCTTAAACAGAAAATGATGGCAAATTCTGAATGTGCCGAAAACAAAGAAATGCAGGATTTATTGCATGCAGCTGAACAAGTTGGAAAGCATACTTTGCAATGTGGGTTTGATTCTCTGGAGGCCTCTTGCAGGGTCGCTGTTATGGGTTCTGTCATTAGGAGGCATGCTTGGTTAAAGGAACAAAATCTGCCTGACCATGTTAAAGCAAAATTATTAGATGCTCCTTTACAACATGATACCTTGTTTGGTGTTAAGGCAGAAGAGGTGTTAAAGAAAATGGAGGACAAAGCTAAATCTATGCAAATGGTCAAGGATTTCTTACAGGTACAGCCACCTAGATTTAGCAGACACTTGCCTGCAAAGAAATGGTCCTTTCCAGTCTCAGACTGACCTCAAAGGGGCAGATCCAGACACCCTAGAAGCAGATCACAGCCGCAAGGATCCTACAGGTCTAAGCAGTGGAGTGCTTCTACCTCCAAAGGTGGAGAGGACAAATCACAATCATACAGGAAACAGTCCCAATGACTTCCCCCTGCCTGCACCAAGCACTTATCTTCTGGCAGCACCCTTAGGGGGAAAACTAGCACTTTTTTCTCAAAATTGGCACATTATAACCCAGGACAAATGCGTTCTAGACATAGTGTCACAAGGCTACAAGTTTCATTTCCATACCCTGCCAAGGGCAAATGGTTGGCCAGACCTGCCAAAAAATCAATGGGCAGAGGCTCAAAAACAAGTCATAGCCCTCATGGACATGAGGGCTATTCAACAAGTGCCACAGCAAGAGCAGGGACAAGGATTTTACTCAAGACTGTTCTTGGTACCCAGAAAGGACAAAGCATGGAGACCAATACTGGACCTATCTATTCTAAACACTTTCCTGGATATACCAAAATTCAAGATGTTGACCTCACAGCAGCTTCTGCCCATGCTGGGCAGCAAGGCATGGCTCATGACTTTAGACCTAAAAGAGGCATACCTGCATGTCCCAATCAGACAATCATGCAGAAGATACCTCAGATTCAAGGCTGGCTCAAAGCATTACCAATTCTCTGCACTGCCCTTTGGCTTATCTACTGCACCCAGGGTCTTCACAAAGTGCCTGGCACCAGTAATTGCTTACTGCAGACAAAGAGGAATACAAATATATTCTTACTTGGATGACTGCCTCATACAAGCAGAGAACAAGGACATTCTACTACAGCATTTGACATTTGTGATAAGACTTTTAACATGCCTAGGGTACACAGTCAACAAAAAGAAGTCAAAGCTAGTACTCTCTCCAGAGATAATATTCCTGGGTGCAAGCTTAAATACAATTGCCCAGATGGCTTATCTCACTCCAGACAAACAAAGGCAACTGACTACCTATTTCAAGGAAATGGCAACAAAGGCCCAGTTATCTGCAAGAAAAATTCTGCAGGCTTTGGGCTTCATGGCATCCTGCATCTTACTAATTCCATATGCAAGACTGCATATGAGGAAATTCAATGGTGCCTAAAAAGTGTTTGAACACAGCATTGCCACAGTCTGGATACAATGATTACTCTAATTCCCTGCCATCAACAGGAGTTTCGATGGTGGGCAAAGGCTTGTCACCAAAACAAGGGACAGCCATTCTCACTACCCCCAGCCAGGCAGAGCCTAATGACGGATGCATCAGATTATGCCTGGGGGGCACACATGGCAGGAAGAGGCATTCAGGGCACCTGGTCTACAAACCAAAAGCATCTACATATCAATCAAAAAGAGATGCTAGCAGTTCAAAATGCCCTGACAGCCTTCAAGGACCTACTTCATCCGGGACAACTACTGATAAAGACAGACAACACCACGGTCATGTGGTACATAAACAAGCAAGGGGACACTCATTCTTATCACCTGTGCAGACTAGCCATGGCTTTGTGGTACACAGCATTGACTTACCAAGTTCATCTGCAGGCACAATTCCTGCCAGGAAAGGAAAATACTCTGGCAAACGAACTAAGCAGAAACCTCATGGATCCCCATGAGTGGTACCTGGATCCAGAAGTCTTTAGCATGATAACAAAGAAATGGGCACGCCCGGACATAGATCTATTTGCCTCCCCTCAAAACAATCAACTAAAAAGATTCTGCACAAGGACTTATCACAGACAAGCTTGGAAAGTGGACGCCTTATCTTTCAACTGGACAAACCTATCAGTATATGCCTTTCCTCCACTACCTCTCCTGCCCAAGGTACTCCTAAAGTTCAGGCAGGAGAAACCAAAAATAATTCTGATTGCCCCAGACTGGCCAGGCCAGTACTGGTATCCGATCTTAAGGAGCTTGTCCCAATGCCCAGCCTGGACCTTACCTCAAATACCTCATCTACTGTCCCAGCAAAACAATCCGATTCTGCACAGCCAACTCAGGACCCTAAACCTTGCAGCATGGCGGATAATGTAGCCATACAAACCACACCTCTCATTAAAGCTGTGATGGATGTCATTTTAGAAGCCAGAAGGCCTAGTACTAGAAAATCCTATGCTGGGAAATGGAAGAGATTTTGCGCTTGGAACCAAGCTCAAGGAACTGATGCAGCTGTCCCAAATATTCTTCAGATTTTGCAATACTTAACTGAGATGCTGGACAAAGGCTTATCTTTTTCATCAATTAAAATCCATGCCTCTGCCATTTCGGCTCATTACAATACAGAGCCACCACTCTTTTCTCATCCTTTATTAAGGCAGTACCTCAGAGGAGCCAAAAATTTAAGGAGAACGCCAATACCTGCATGGGACCTCAATTATGTCTTGTAAAAACTCACCTTACCTCCTTTTGAGCCAGCTGCTACTGCAGATATAAAGTTCTTATCTTGGAAAACAGATCTGCTCCTAGCAATAACTTCTGCAAGACAAGTTTCAGAGCTACAGGCCCTCATGGCTGTGGAACCCTTTATCATTTTTTTATCCAGACAGGGTCTCGCTGAGAACAAACCCTACATTTATGCCTAAGGTGGTATCCAGTTTAGCCCTTAACCAAACAATTCATTTGCCAACTTTTTATCCAAATCCACAGAACAAGGAGGAGAAAATTCTGAATTCTTTGGATGTACACAGACAATTTAGATTCTACTTGGACAGAACTAAAGTTTTCAGAAAGACATCACAAGGAAAGGCCATCTCCAAGCAGACTACTTCAAAGTGGATAGGTCACTGCATTCATTTCTGCTACTCACAGCATGGCAAACCAGTGCCTAAGGGCATTAGGCCACATTCAACCACAGCTGCAGCCACTTGTGTAGCCTTTCTCAGGGGAGTACCAACCAAAGACATTTTAGAGGCTGCTACTTGGAGTTCAGTGCATACCTTTACAAACATTACAATATGCCTCTTTACTCTAAATCCAGGGCAGACTTTGCCACTGCAGTTCTGCAGGGCCCCATAGCCGCTCCTAATGCTGTTTAGCTCCAGCCCCCCAACCATAGCTTTGGGACTCAACCCAAATGTAATGACTGCAACAGTGAAACATGAAGAACCTAGTACAGTTGTGTACACTTACCATAAATGTAGATGTTCGAGTGTGTTCACTGTTGCAGTCCAGGTTACCTACCCGCCATCCCCCTTATTTTTCGCTGGAACTTATCTTTACTTCTCTAATCTATGCAACCTAGGTGGTGTATTTGCTTATAGATGATGGTAAAGCTTATTTTTGGTGTGTGTATGTTTTATTTACATAATTTTAGCCTATTCTTTTGGGGGCACCTGACATCTGGGGCAAGAAAAACTGAATAAAATGGCGTCAGCTGCATCTTTTATACCCCTGACGACCTGACGTCAGGGAAGAGGCGAAAGCAACCGACGCAGGACCCAAGACTTTGGAATTCAGGCCGACTGAGGGCAACCTGCCAGCAGGATAACCCAAATGTAATGACTGCAACAGTGAATGCACTCAAACATCTACATTTATGGTAAGTGTACACAGCTGTACTTTCTGACTCCTCCCAAATAGGATCTCATATCCCATCCGTCAGACATCCAGCCCCCCCGATCTCCACACCCTAAGGTTGACCGCGTGGTTTCTCCACTTCCAGTAATTATAAGAAAGTCCAGGCTCAGCCCATCTGTCAGTGGTATTATCCTGGCCTCTCAGAGAGCTTCCACTAAAAAAGTCTACAACAGTAACTGGAAGAGATTTTCTATTTAGGCCTCTAAAGAGAATATTGATGCTTTCTCAGCTCCTGCTTCAGCTGTTCTCCTTTTTCTTAGTAATCATTTTCAAGAAGGAACCAGTTTCTCTACCATTAAGCTTCAACTGGCTGTCATATCCAATTTTCATGCTGGAAAGGGGTCCTCCTCTCTTTTTTTCTTCCAGGTTATGCAAGGCTTTCTTTGAAGGGCATTTTTCTTCTTCGGCCTCCAGTTAAAGACACTTCTCCTCTTGGGATCTCACGTTAGTCCTGCAAGGCCTTACCCAGAAGCCTTTTGAACCAGTGGATAGTTGTCACATGAAATTTCTATCCTGGAAATCTGTTTTCCTAGTAGTGATTACTTCAACTAAGAGAGTATTGGAGCTTCAACCTTTGACAGTGAAACCTCCATTACATCATTTTTCATACAGATAGGGCTTCATTGAGAACAAATCCTTCCATGCCATGGAATCAAACATTAACCATCTATTCACTTACCAGTCTTTTTCCCTAATTTTTCCAACAGAGAAGAACATATTTTACATCTTCTAGATGTTTACAGTCAGTTACATTTTTTTTATCCACAGGACAAAAAGGTGTAGGAAATCTGATCAGGTATTTGTATCTTTCTCAACAAACTGATCAGGTCAGGCAGTTTCAAAGATTACTTTAGCCAAATGGATCGCTGATTGTATTTCCTTCATTTATTCACAAAAAGGTATTCCATTACCCCAACTACCCAGGCCTCATTCCACTAGATCCATGGCTACATTATCTGCCTTCTCTTCTAAGGCCTCAGTTGATGATATTTGTGTTGCAGCCACTTGGTCTAAGACTCGCACCTTTGTCTCTCATTGTAAATTGGATATTGTTTGTAGGAGCAGGGCATCCTTTGGGTCGACCATGCTCCGGCACATCCTTCCTTGAGGGCACCCCAGGAGTTATGTAGCTGGGGAGCATCCATGAAGAAGAATGAAAAGGCCAACATCAGATTTAAAAGTTATGTACTTAACCATAACTCATTGTCTATGTTGCCCGTTTCCATTCTTTCTCACTTCCTTCCCAGCCATCCCCAGCCTTGTGCCTTTGAGAATTTTGTGGAGGAATTTCATAACCCTTAGGTTCTGGGTTTGAGCCTTGATTCTTTTCTATTTTCTTTACTATTACTATAACCTATTCCACTATAGGGCAGCAAACTCGGTCTGGGGAGTTAGAGAAGGTGTGATGCATTATGGGAGGAGGAGGATCTTGAGACTCAGAGCCTAAGTCTGGAAAAAGCTGCAAAGTCTGATCTGAGACCCATCGGTGAGGAAGAATGAAAATGGGCAACACAGATTGACAACTGAGTCATGGTGAGTACATAACTTTTAAGAGAAATATGCATATAAACCTTGTCACCACAATAAACAGGACACACTGAAGGGATAGATTCCTGTCCCAGAGACTTCGTATACTCTGGAACAAGCTACCCATCTATGTCAAGCAAAGTTCTTCATTGGCATTCTTCAAGAAAAATCTTGATGAGTGGATGGGAAATAGGAAATACACCTCAGGGATCACTTCTGTGTCTCTGCTGGACAGTGGCACATGAAAATAACTTTATTGGGTAGCATAAGCTATGGAACCTTGCTGGCTAGGATAATGTAGGCCCTTGGGCCAATAGCCTAGTACCTACCTATGAACCTGTGTTCATCATTCACACTGCTGCAATAACCTGTGGTTTGCATTTTGCTAAGTATACAGCAACTGGCCAACTTCCTAAAGTTTTCATCCTTCACTGTCACTTTGGCTGCTTGTAGGCTGAACTCATTTTGAACTGAGCTGTGTAAACAGCCAGGGTGACTAAACATCTTGTATACTTTTTTGTCGTCTTGTGTGTACTTATCTCTGAGGATCTTCAGAATCAGCAGTCAGCCTAAATCTTTCAGACAGCTAACACCTTTTTTTGTGAAGTCCTTCACATTAGTTTGTAATTTTACAAGTGCATTTTATATTTTCTCTGAATTTCTGTCACAGTTGCAGTATATATGGAAAAGTGTATTGTTTGGGTAGAAACGTTTTGTGTTATGCACTGCTTTTGTACACTTCTTGGTAATCTACAGCAGTTGTTTCAGGGTGACCTTCATTCATGAAAACAACTAGTGTGTGGTGCTTGTGTAACATTTGTAAGGGAATTGTGGTTTTTGGTGGTTTGCTGCTTAGATGTACTAAGTGGCAATTTACCTTCCGACTGACCCATTTTTACAGCAGCTCTCTAGTAATAAGGTTTCCTCCTTGGCTACAGCATGGATATGCACCCTGGTCATGCTGTTCCTTCCTCCAATGTATTTAAAAAGAAAAAGCAGATGTTCTTCGTGTTTCACTGTTGCAGTAGTCACACTTGGGTTATCTGCCTGCAGGTAGCCCTCAGACTGCCTGAATACCAGAGACTTAGTATTTCTGCATCGGTTGCTGTCATTTCAGGACTAACATCAGGTCGTCAGGGGTATTAAAACAGGCAACCGATGCCATTACATCAGTCTTGCTTGCCGAGGAGCCTGAAGCAGAAGCAGTTTGCACGAGTGCCAGTCAGCCGCTACCTGAGTTTTCATTTCCAAGTTGAATCATCCTGAAGTCTTCTAAAGCTAAGTACCTCGTTGGGAACCCTTTTTTCTTGCTCTAACCGATGTCAGAAAAATTAACAACTGTCTCACCTGTGGAAAGCAAATAGCACACCGAGATTTCCATTCTTACTGCGTCACCTGTTTAGACCCAAACCACGACGTACTTCGCTGTCGTTTTTCTGCTTTGTTCAATGCCCAAACTATTCGTCGGGCCCTTATTGTAGCAAAAATACTTTTCATTCTCGATCTCCGTATTCCAAAATGGCTTCAGTAAGCCATACAACTATCTATCTTCCGAAAAAAAATGTAAGGATAAAGACAGAGACAGACCGCACAAATCCAAAACTGCCGACGCTTCCATTAAGCTAGTCGCCAGTTTGCCGGTATTCATTGAGGCGCTTTTGCAGCCCCTGATGCCCACTTCGATGGATTCGCAGGCCACTACCGAGACCCATTCAGAGTCCGGTATGCGGCGAGACTCTTCTTTGACTACAGAACCTGTGGATGTCTCTGCCTTGGATGGGTCCGGAGCTGCTGTGCAGGCACCGGCTTCTGAGGAAGTTCTTCGCATTACCGATATTCGACACAAACCGACGACTTCTTTCACGTCTTCAGTTCTCTCTAAAACTACCAAGTTTCTAAGGCCAAGAGTACGAGCTACGCCTAAAAAAAGGACGACCCAAACTCAAGCGCCTGCTTCCTTGCCACAATCACAAATTCTTAAAATGGCAGAAGACCTGACCATGCTGATTAGGGGAAGCCAGCCTTCCCCTGCTAAAAGAAAGAGAGACCTGTCCCCAGCAGCTTTAACTGACCAAGAGTCCAATGACTCTGAGGTTTCAGAATATGAAGACATGCCTTTATCTGCCTATGAGGATTCTGATGCAGAGGAATCCATTCCTTCTGCTTCCTCTCCAGAGGATTTTTCTTTTGGTGAAACCCTACATACTTTGAGAGAACATTTCCACTGGGAATGCTAGGATTATCCTCAGTCAAAAAAGAGACTCGGGAATTTTTAGACTTACCACAGCACAGACCCTTAGCTATCCCTCCATCTGCTTCATGGAATCCAGTCTAACTCCTGATACTTTACCCCATGCTCCAAGGAAACCAGACAGATACTACAGAGTCCCTGACTCTCACAAATTTCATTTAAAAAATCCTACTGCTGACCCAGAGGTCATCTCCCAGGGGCCTAAAGGAATAAAAGCAACTACAGCTAAGAATCCCATCCCTTCAGACAGGGATTCCAGAGATTTAGACAGATGGGGTATGAAAGTATATACCTCTGCAACTCTCGCCATTAGAGCTTTGAATTGTCAGTTCCACATGTTGAAATACCAGCAACATACTATGAAATTTATTAAGCAAAAATTATCTACTTTTCCTGACTGTGCAGAAAATAAAGATTTACAGGAGCTTATGCATTCTGCAAGCCAAGTCAGCAAACATACCCTGCAATGTGGGTTTGACACCCTAGAAGCATCTTGCAGAGAAGCAGTTACAGGTTCTCTACTTAGAAGGCATGCTTGGCTTAAGGAGCAGACCTTGCCAGACCATGTCAAATCGAAATTAATGGACGCTCCTTTGAACAAGGACAGTCTGTTTGGCACCAAAACAGAAGAGGTTCAAAAAAAGATGGAAGAAAAGGCTAAGTCTATGCAGACAATCAAAGATTTTTTGCAAGTGCAGCCTCCAAGATTTAGTAGCATTGCCCCTCGAAGCATTGGTCCTTTCCAGCCCCTTCAAGGCCATCTCATACTAGACCCAGGGGAAACACACACCCCAGACTACAGTCTCCGGGTATGCAAAAATCTAAGCAATGGAGTACCTCCACTTCTAAAACAGGGAGTGCAAAGCCACCCCCTTACGGAAAGAATTCAGAATGACTTCTCAACTCCTCTACTCACCTCTGCCCAATTGCTCATGCCCCTAGGAAAAAAACTTGCCCACCATGCAAAAAACTGGCCCTCCATCACCAACGATTGATGGGTCCCCAACATAGTATCCCACGAGTACAAATATTACTTCCACACACTGTCAACCCCAAAATGGTTCCCAGACCTTCCGCCACACCAGTGGGCAGAGGCACAAAAACCAAGTTCAGTCCCTGCTCTCCATAAGGGCAATTCAGCCTGTTCCTGCAGAACAGATAGGCCAAGGTTTTTATTCCAGAGTTTTCCTGGTACCCAGGAAAGAGGGCACCTGGCACCCAATCTTAGACCTTTCCATTCTAAATACATTCCTGGTAGTAACAAAATTCAAAATGCTCTCCCTACAGCAGCTTTTCCCTATGCTCTCAAAAGATGCCTGGTTAGCCACCCTAGACCTAAAGGAAGCCTGTCTGCACATCCCTATCAGGAACTCATGCAGGAAATTTCTACGTTTCAGGGCAGGTTCTATGCATTATCAGTTTTCTGTACTTCCCTTTGGCTTTATCCACTGCTCCCAGAGTCTTCACAAAATGCGTGGCTCCAGCCATTGCCTACTGCAGACAGAGACAGATTCAAATTTACCCTTACTTGGACGATTGCCTGATTCAGGAAGACAGTCAGGAAACACTGTTGCAGCACCTGATATTTGTAAAGGACCTCCTAACCTCCCTGGGGTACACTATCAACGAAAAGAGATCAAAACTAGTCTCCAGTCAAAAAAATTTATTCCTGGGAGCATGGACACAGCATCCCAGATGGCATTCCTTACTCCAGAAAAACAAGCCTGTCTGACAGGCTGCTACACTCAAATGGCCACCAGAACCCAGCTATCCGCAAGGAAAATCCTGCAGGCTCTAGGGTTCATGGCCTCCTGCATTCTACTAATTCCATATGCCAGACTGCATATGAGGAAACTTCAGTGGTACTTAAAAAAGTCTTTGGTGCCAACATTCTCAGGACCTGGAAACTATAATACCTGTCATACCTTGTCCCAGGACAGAGTTTCTTTGGTGGGCAGCAGCATGCAACTACAACAAGGGACATCCCTTTACACAACCCCACACCACCCAGACCCTAACCACAGATGCATCAGACTATGCCTGGGGTGCACATCTGGATGGCCGGTGCATTCAGGGCCACTGGAACCCAAATCAAATTCACCTGCACCTCAACCAAAATGAGATGCTAGCTCTTCAGCACTCTCTGACAGCTTTCAGATCCCTACTCTCACCAGGGCCCCTTCAGATAAAAACTGACAACACCACAGTGATGTGGTACATCAACAAGAAGGGGGGACCCCACTCTTGCCCACTCTGCAGACTAGCCATGACCCTGTGGAACACAGCCTTGGCTATGCAGATTCACCTGCAAGCTCAATTTCTGCCAGGTAAACAAAACTCTCTGGCAGACGACTTAAGCAGTAATCTCTTAGACCCACATGAGTGGCAATTAGACCTCTACACCTTCAGCCTTCTAACCCAGAAATGGGGTATCCCGAAGGTGGACCTGTTTGCCTCCCCCTACAATCACCAGCTCAGCAAATTCTGCACCAGGATACTTCACAGCAAGGCTTGGAAAGTGGATGCCCTAGCCTTCCATTGGGTAAACCTGTCAATCTATGCATGTTCCCCTCTGCATCTTCTTACAAGAGCGCTACTCAAGATAAGGCAGGACAAACCTGATTGCCCAAGACTGGCCATGCCAACATTGGTACCCACTTCTGTTCAGTCTGTCACTGGTGCCACCATGGCACCTTCCGCAGATCCCAACCCTCCTCACTCAGAAGGAGGGACAGTTATTGCATCTGCAACTGCAATACTTGCAATACTCATTCCTTGAACTTTCCTCCACTGGCCAGCCTAAGCAAGCATGTGTTGGATGTCATCCGTGAAGTCAGATGACCCAGTACTAGGAAATCCTATGCTGATAAGTGGAAAAAGTATTGTTCCTGGATTCTCCGCAAAGGAGTGGATACAGCACAGCCCTCCTTACCGCTCATCCTGGACTACCTAGCAGACCTACTACACAGAGGCCTATCCTTCTCTTCCATTAAGGTCCATGCCTCTGCCATCTCTGCTCTTTACAGCACTGAGCCACTTCTCTTCTCTCATCCTGTCATCAAACAGTTCCTGAGAGGGGCTAAAAACTTAAGGCCACCAAGAAGAGCCCCCACCCCTGCTGGGACCTTAACTTCATGCTGGAAAAGCTCATGCTACCACTCCTTTGAGCCTGCGGAGTCAGCAGAGTTGAAATTCCTCTCTTGGAAAACAGCCTTGCTTCTGGCCATCACCTCAGCTAGAAGAGTGTCTGAGCTACAAGCACTTATGGCTGTGGAACCCTTCATTACTTTTCGTGCTGATAGGGTCTCCCTCAGGACTGACCCTTCTTTTATGCCCAAAGTGGTATCCGGTGTGGCTCTCAACCAATCTATCCATTTGTCTACCTTCTTCCCTAATCCTCAAAATAAGGGGGAAAGGATCCTGCACTCCTTAGACGTGCACAGACAGCTCAAATTATACATTGATAGGACTAAGCCCTTCAGGAAATCTGACCATTTACTAGTCAGCTTTGCAGCAGGGGCAGAGGACAAGGCCATATCAAAACAAACCATCTCCAAATGGATAGCACATTGTATCCATTTCTGTTACAAACACCATGGGAAACTACCCCCTCAGGGGGTCCGAACGCATTCCACTAGGGCAACGTCGACCTCTACAGCCTTTCTCAGAGGATTCCTCCCAGGGGCATTCTGGAAGCTGCTACTTGGAGTTCTATTTACACCTTCACCAAGCATTACCACCTGCCTATCTTTTCCAAATCCAGGGCAGGATTTGCAACAGCAGTCCTGCAGGGCATTCTAGCCAGCCCCAACTCTTCTTGTCTGCTTCCACCCATTCTTCAGTTTTGGGAATCAACCCAAGTGTGATGACTGCAACAGTGAAACACGAAGAACATAGTACAGTTGTGTACACTTGCCATAAATGTAGATGTTCGAGTGTATTCACTGTTGCAGTCCTCGTTTCCCACCCTCCAACCCCCTTGTTTCTCTCTGTCTCTCTACTTCTCTGTCTCTCTTACTCACCCCTTACTGGGCTGTTGGTATTTACTTTTTGCTGGTGGTGTTTTTCCCACCATAACTTAGCTCCCTGTTTGGGGGCTTCTGACATTTAGGGCAAGAAAAACTGATGTAATGGCATCAGCTGCCTGTTTTTATACTTCTGACGACCTGACGTCAGTCCTGAAGCGACAGCAACCGACGCAGAAATACAAAGTCTCAGGTATCTGGGCTGACTGAGGGCTACCTGCAGGCAGATAACCCAAGTGTGATGACTGCAACAGTGAATACACTCGAACATCTACATTTATGGCAAGTGTACACAACTGTACATTAAAATATGAGCTGTTGCCTTGCCGGCCACTATGAACCAGAGGGTCAGACACATTCAGAACCATCTGTTTTAGGTACTAGTGATACACTGGGACAGTCTTCAGAAGGTGGGCTGAGAAAGAGTCCTCTGGCTAGGGATGACATACTTTCTCCATCTCAGTCTTCTTCCAAAGGTGTCCCTCGAAAGAAGAAACAGAAGCTTTGCTATTGTGAACACAAAGAGTTGGTTTCTTTGGCAAAAATGTTATTACCTTTGCTAGGAATTTGTTGTAAATTTTTAATCCAAGGTGTTAAGTCCCAAATCCTAGTTCTTCATCCACTCCAAAGGAAGAGGATATTTGTTCAGATGATTCTGAAGTAGACAAGAGACAGGGTTATTTCACCAGAGAGTTCCATAGCCCAAGACTCTCTCTCTTTAGACAGCGAGTCTGGACTTGAACATATGGAGTCTTTCTCCTTTTCTGTGACTGTTTCCAGACTTAAGGATGTGTTTGCTTGGTAATGAGTGGATGTTTCCTCTGAACTGGGCAGATGTTATGATTTATTAAACAGGAACTCCTGAACACTGCACCCATTCCTCCTATTCTGGCAGCCTAGGAGGATGCTTTTAAAGCTGCCTGCAGTGTTCTTGACTTTTAGACATCAGTCCCAAAAAAGCTGATGAATTGTACAAACGTTTCTCAAACTAATATATTTTTTCTTATTTCAGAGGTCTAAATCACCAGGACTGTATATGGAAATATATACTTAAATGTTTTCATAGTTTGAAAATAATTTGCTGTTGCCCAGCCTCTGGATAGGACATGATGTCTGAATCAGATTGTGGCTAATTTGTCTCCAGTGTCTAAACATGTTTTAACAAGTGTGTATGATTGCACTGATACTGTTTCTATGCCTTCTGCTTCAGCTACAGTTTTGAGAAAATTGGTGTGGGTAATTAACGAAATGTTTTTAGATGACTTAGAAATCCTAAGGACACCTGTAGATAAAGATCTTTTTAGTCCTGCTAAGTAGGTGCTCAAATAATGGGATGTGATAGGTAAATGAATGCAGAGAGTTTCCAGGATTTTCACCTCAAAAAATAAAAATAAGGCGTAGTTCCAGGACAATAAAGGCTGTCTTCCACCAGTATATAAATTTCCTTCCACAGATGTTTCATAAAAAGTAAACTATTCGACTCCTGTTCCAAGAATTAAATCCACGATGTTGTGGTAAACCACTTTAATATAAAATAAACTAAAACAACAAAAATTTACACAGATTAAGTGCTTTCATCTCTCCACGGAGACTTCATCAGAATCATCTAGTAACCTTTCTGGAAACATTTTATATCTTTACATTCACTATCATTGGTTGGCCATTTAGTACTTCAATAATCCAATTATTCAATTATGTAATCATGCTAATGTTTCACTTCAAACCTTCTGGTCTTTTTTTTTGAAAAAACCTTAGTAGAAACATATGCCATACAGTTTCCAGGATTTCTCAGGTCTTCTAAGTTCATTCTCTGCAAATCCTACACTCCTTTTAAAAGGTAGACCAAGGCTTGCCTCCTGCTAACAGACACCCAAGAAGAGATGGAGGGAGAGAACAAAGGAAAATCCCAAAAAGATTGAGAGTTTTTCAAAAAAAAAAAAAAAGAGTCCGGTGCCTTCCTTTAAATGGCTATGCCAGAGACCAGGTCACCTCTCTCCCCCATCCTACCCCAACATCCCTTCCTCTTTCATAGAAATTGATACTAAACACCCCCATTTGGCAACAGATTGTTTCGTACAAATGGGTTTTGAAGGTGATTTCAGGAGGGGGTACAGTTGGCAGTGTATATCCCCCACCAATAAACACACACACACACACACACACACACACACACACACACACACACACACACACACACACACACTTTCTTAGGAATTCCCCCTCACCCTCTCAATCAAACAGAATTGTTTCCTGCAGTGCTGCTCTACACATTTGATGCAGGAGTGACAGAGCATTTTCCTGCAGATCAAATAAGTAAAGGCTTTTATTGCAGAATGTTTTTGGTTCCGAAGGAGCACTATTGGAGACCAGCTTTAGTTCTTTCTTTTATCAGCCTTTTTGTAAAGAATCCAAAGTTCAGGATGTTGACCCTTCAAACAGTGTTGGCTCTGATTTCAGGACAGAACTTTATAGTAATTTTAGACCTCAAATATGCTTACCGTCACATTCCAATAGCAAGCAACTTCAGGAGGTTTCTAAGATTTTGTGTGGCTAGGTCACATTATCATTTCTCTGCCTTACCCTTTGGACTATCCACTGCACCCAGAATGTTTACAAAGTGTCTAGCCCCAGTAGTGGCCCAATGTAATTTGTAAGATATCCACATTTTCTTTATTTAAATGACTTGCTTATGTGTGCAGTCTGTTTTCCCACTTGTCAGGATTTCTTACCAAAGGTTTCTTCCCTCCTAAAATATCTGATCTTCTAGAAGAATATGCAGAAATTCTCCCTCCCTCACCATGTCACACAGAGTTGTGTTTCTATGTTGCCTAATAGAAACTGTCTCAAAAGGCTTTTCTTCCTCAGGAGAAGGTGGATTTGTATGTGAAAGTCTTCCTAAAGTTTTCTCACCAGCTCCAAGCTACAGCCAGAGAATTTCTTAGGTTGTTAGGCCTTATATGATTCCCTTTGCCAGGTTACATATGAGACAGATTCAGGGAACCTCAAAAAATAAGAGGTACCCAGCATTCCCTTCAGATTCCAGTTTTGGACTGCATCAAGACAGAACTGCATTAGTGGAGGGATCAGATGGCTCACCATCCAGATCTCCCTTTTTCATCACTCACCTCAACTTGACAGATTTCGTAAATTTTGTTTGGGGAGCAGGAGCAGCTTCAAAGGGGTAAAAGTACAGGGTATGTGGGGAAGTGCAGGCAGATCACAGCACATCAGTGTCAAAGAAATGTTGACTGTAAAGTATCTGCATCATCTGTGGGAGTCAAGTCCCTTACAGATCGTGATAGACACCACTGTTACGTGATACATAAACGGGGAGGACCAGGTCATGCCCCCTGTGCTGACTAGCAGTGATAGCTTGGGATCTAGCTCTTCAGCATTCCTTAACTCTTCCATTATAGCAAAACATAGTGGCAGACCAGCTAGCAGATCCCAGACAGACCCTCCTGATTGGAAACTCAAAGAGGTCTTCCAGGTGTTGATTCACATGTGGAGAAGACTTCAAGTAGACTGATGTCCTTCAAGGATGCAACTGCAGTCCTGACATATGGGTTGTCCTGCCTCAGGCAGCCCTTCGGTCGGCCGGATTCCAAAGTCTGGGTCCGGCGTCGGCTGATGTCGCCCTTTCCCCGACGTCAGAGCGCCTGGGGTATAAAAACGTCAGCCGACGCCATCTTCTTCAGTCTTTCTTGCCGCGTGGCGCCCGAAGCAGAAGCAGTTCGCAAGTGCCGGTCGACCAGCTCCTGTGTTTTCAGCTACTGAAGTCTTCAAAAAAGCTAAGTACCCCGTTGGGGACCTTTTCTTGCCTCAGCTGATGTCAGATAAAAGTGAAAAAGTTAATAATTGTTTAACTTGTGGGAAACAAATACCTCATATGGATTTCCACCCTTACTGCTTACCCTGCCTAGGCCCAGAACACAACGTCTTGGCCTGTGCAGCTTGTGCCTCTTTCAATAAACGCACTCTTAGGCGTCGGTCAGAGTTTGCACAGGATTATTTTGGGGAAGATTTCTGTTATATCATGCCGTCTGAGCTTCCGACAGCACATTTACCTAAAAAACGGAAGGATAAGGACTGACACCCGCGGTCCGCAGTCTCGGCCGACACCATGCTTAGGCCTACCGTGAGTGTCTCGGTCTCTTCTGAGCCGGTTTCACAACTGCTACAGACCGACGACACCGCTCCACCGGTTACTTCGGTACCGGAGGCCAGCTCGGTGCCGGTTCCTGTTCTCCCCTCTGAGACCATAGCCCAGGATATTTCTGACACCATTTCAGTGGATAAGACTACTCCAGCACGTGGGGCTGCCAGGCCTCCAGTGTCTATGTCCATTAAGGCCTACACAAGTGCTAAGGCTGCCAAACAGGCTAAGTCTCTTCCTCCAAGATCTGTTTCTCTGGGATCCACTTCTGGTTCTTACATTTTAAGTTTAGCTGAGGACCTTATTTCTTTAATTAGGGGTTCACAGCCTCATCCAGATAGAGGCTCTCAGCCGCCTTCTGACAAGAGGCCTATGGTTGAGCAGGTAGACTCCCAGTCCTCCGATGAGGCCTCAGGTGATTCTGCACATTCAGAATACCAGGAGGAGGCCTTTCCGGCCTACGAGGATTCTGATGCGGAGGAATCTATTCCCTCTGCTTCTCCTCCTGAGGAGTTTTCCTTTGGGGAAACGCTTCATTCCATGAGGGAACACTTTAAATGGCAAGGCCAAGAATACTCAGATTCTAGGAAAAGGTTAAGGGAATTTTTAAAGCTACCTTAGCATAGACCCTTAGCTATTCCTCCAGTTTTAAATGTTTTAGATGATGTGTACTTAGAATCTAGTGTTTCCCCTGACTCCCTCCCCCCTGCTCCTGTCAAGCCAGACAGGTACTACAGGGTCCCAAACACACATCTATTTCTGTACAAGGGCCATACTGCTGACCCTGAAACTATTTCTCAGGGGCCTAAAGGGGTTTCCTCCACTACTGCTAAGAACCCACTCCCTTCAGAAAGAGATTCTAGGGCTTTAGAAATGTGGGGCAAGAAAGTATATACATCTTCCACCCTTTCTATGCGAGCATTAAATTGTCAATTTCATATGATTCAGTATCAGGAATACATGTTGGATGACTTGCAAAAGAAACTGGCTTCCCCTGAACAATTAGATAGAAAGGGGTTACAGGAATTGGTTCATAATAGTAAGCAGGTTAGCAGCCATTTCCTTCAGTGTGGATATGATGCATTGGAAGCTTCATGTAGAGCAGCAATGACAGGTGCGGTCATACGCAGACATGCTTGGTTAAAGGAACAAACATTGCCAGACCATGTGAAAATTAAGCTTTTGGACGCACCACTAGAGAAACATAAGCTATTTGGTGCTACTGCACAAGAGGTTTTAAAGAAAATAGAGGAAAAGGCAAAATCAGTGCAAACAGTCAAAGATTTCCTCCAGGTACAGCCTCCAAGATTCAGCAGGAATTGGCCTTCTAAGCATTGGTCCTTTCCTGACACAGACAAATTTCAAAGAGGCAAAACAGGCGTGGCAGAGGTAGAGGGCAAACTCGAGGCTCCTACAGAGGACGTCAATGGCAGCCTCCGAACCAGAGAGGTGGGGCAGGACCTTCCACTGCTCCGCCAGGACAATCTCAATGACTTGACTTTGACTCTGCCATCCAGGGCTATATTAGAAGCACCTTTAGGCGGAAAATTATCTTTATTCTCACAAAATTGGCACAATATTACAAAGGACAAATGGATACTGGAGATAATAGACAAAGGATGCAGATTCCATTTTCATACACTGCCAACAAGACATGGCAGGCCAAACCTGCCACCAAATCAAAGGGCAGAGGCACTCAAACAAATAACAAACCTACTTCAAATAAGAGCAATAGAAAAGGTTCCTTCTGCAGAACAAGGACAAGGATTTTATTCAAGACTGTTCCTTGTTCCAAGAAAAGAAAACCAATGGAGACCCATTCTGGACTTGTCCGCACTGAATACTTACCTTATTGTGCCAAAATTCAAAATGCTGACTTTACAGCAACTCCTTCCCATGATGGGCAAGGGGTCTTGGCTGGTAACTCTGGACCTCAAGGAGGCATACCTGCATGTCTCAATCAGACAAAGTTGCAGAAGATACCTCAGATTTCTTGCAGGCTCAGAGCATTATCAATTCTCAGCATTGCCCTTTGGCTTATCTACTGCCCAGAGTGTTCACGAAATGCCTGGCATCAGTAATTGCACATTGCAGACTTCAGGGGATACAAATATACCCTTACCTGGACGACTGCCTTATACAAGCGGACAGCCAACAAGCCTTGTTAAAAAACTTGGACTATGTCATTCACCTACTGCAGGCCTTGGGATACACAGTCAAAATTCAGAAATCAAATCTCGTACCATCCCAACAAATACCTTTCCTGGGTGCCACACTGGACACAAACACCCAGATGGCATTTCTGACAAAAGAAAAACAAAAAACAATTACCAGAATACTTCAGAAGATTGGCAACACACACCCAGATGACTGCAAGGAAGATCCTGCAGGCCCTGGGTTTCATGGCATCTTGCATTCTTCTGATTCCACATGCAAGGCTGCATATGAGGAAACTACAATGGTATCTAAAAGTCTATGGTCTCAGCACAGCCACAGCCTGGAAACATTGATCCCACTCATTCCATGCCTTCAAAAGGAATTTCTGTGGTGGGCTCAAGCAAGCCAGATAAACAAAGGTCTGCCTTTCAGCAAACCTCATACAAGTCAAACCATAACAACAGACGCCTCAGACCATGGATGGGGCACATGGAGGGCAGATGCATTCAAGGACAATGGACACAAAAGAAAAGCACCTGCATATCAACCAAAAGAAATGCTGGCAGTGATACATGCAATCAAGGCCTTGAAAAGTTCATGCATCAGGGCCATCTACTAATAAAGACAGACAATACCACAGTTATGTGGTACATAAACAAGCAAGGAGGTACCCATTCCTACCCTCTTTGCAGACTGGCAATGAATCTCTGGGATATTTCCTACAATTGAAAATAGAGCTACAATCCCAGTTTGTACCAGGGAAGGACAATGTTCTGGCAGACAGCCTAAGCAGAAACATCATGGATCCACACGAATGGATGTTGCATCCAGACATTTTCTTACAAATAGCTCAAGCATGGGGAAGGCCGGATATAGATCTTTTTGCCTCCCACTTCAATCACCATCTGAAAAAGTTTTTCACAAGGACATACCATCCTCAAGCATGGAAGGTGGACGCTCTCTCCTTCAGTTGGAACTCTCTAACACTATATGCCTTCCCACCTCTTCCTTTGATGACCAAGTTGTTACTAAAGATCAAGTCAGAGCAACAGAAGGTCATACTGATAGCGCAAGACTGTCCAAGACAACACTGGTACCCACTGCTACGGAGCTTGACACACACCAATCCGTGGCTCCTTCCTCAATGGCCACTTCTTCTGACACAGCACAATTACAGGACACTACACCCCAGCTTGAAAACATTGAAGCTGACAGCTTGGAAGATTCCATGACTATTACTTAGGATACACTTTCCAAAAGGGTAAAAGATATCATCCTGGAGGCGCGCAGACCTTCCACTAGAAAAACATACTCAGCAAAATGGAAGAGATTTCTTATCTGGAACAGCAAAAAGGGTCAAGACCCATCAGTGATGAGCATTCCACAGATGCTAGAATACTTGGCTGAAATGCTCCACAATGGCCTTTCATATTCTTCCATAAAAATACATGCTTCAGCAATATCTGCCAAATATAACACTGATCCGCCTGTATTTTCTCACCCATTGCTAAGACAGTTTCTAAGAGGTATAAAGAACATCAACCCTCCAAGGAAACCACCAGTGCCTGCATGGGACCTCAACTTCATGCTGGAAAAATTAACTCTTCCTCCCTTTGAACCAGCATCATCTTCAGAGTTGCAATTTCTGTCTTGGAAGACAGCCTTCCTTCTGGCAGTAACCTCAGCAAGAAGAGTCTCTGAGCTACAGGCCCTTATGGCAATACAACCATTTCTCATTTTTCACCAGGACAGAGTTTCTTTGAGAACCAATCCGTCATTCATGCCAAAGGTGGTATCCAGGGTGTCCCTGAATCAAGCTATTCACCTGCCTACCTTCTTTCCCAATCCTCAAAATAAAGGAGAGAGACTTCTGCACACCTTGGACATACACAGACAGTTGCGCTACTACTTGGACAGAACAAAGTCTTTCAGAAAATCTGACCAGCTTTTTGTAGCTTTCGCTGCTGGATTGCAGGGAAAAGCAATTTCCAAACAGACAATTTCTAAATGGATTGGAAATTGCATTCGATTCTGCTACTCTTTTCAAGGAAAAACTGTGCCAGCTGACATCAGGCCACATTCCACCAGAGCTACAGCCACCTCCACAGCCTTTTTAAGAGGAGTGGCAACAAAGGACATTTTAGAAGCTGCTACATGGAGCTCCATGCATACATTTTCCAAACATTACAACCTGCCTTTATACTCAAGGTCCAGAGCAGGATTTGCCTCTGCAGTCCTGCAGGGCATTTTAGCTACACCATCTTTGTCTTAGTGCCTACCACCCCCAGGTTGGCTATGGTATTCAACCCATATGTCAGGACTGCAGTTGCATCCTTGAAGGACATAGTACAGTTTTGTACCTACCATAAATGTAGATGTCCGATAGGTATGCAACTGCAGTCATTTCCTCCCACCTACCCCTCTGTGGTATACTTTAGGGTTTCTACCCCTCATTTTAGCTACCTGGGGTAATCTTTTATGGTGTATTTGTTTTTATGCTGTTGTACTTGTCTGGAATTTTTTCTCTATTTTTTCAAAATTTAGCCTTACTTAGAGGGCACCTGGCATCTGGGGCAAGAAACACTGAAGAAGATGGCGTCGGCTGACGTTTTTATACCCCAGGTGCTCTGACGTCGGGGAAAGGGCGACATCAGCCGACGCCGGACCCAGACTTTGGAATCCGGCCGACCGAAGGGCTGCCTGAGGCAGGACAACCCATATGTCAGGACTGCAGTTGCATACCTATCGGACATCTATATTTATGGTAGGTACAAAACTGTACTTTCATCCTCCTTCAAAACAGGTGACAGATTCTGTCAGCATTGCCTGCAAGAATGCCTGGAGAACAAATGCTGTGTCATTCCCCTGGTTGGGGATAATCCTGTATGCATTTCCACTCTTTTCAGTGATTTCCAGGGCACTGAGGAAGACTCAGAAAGATTCTCCAGAAGTTGTCATGGTGACACCCTACTAGCCTAGGTTCTCCCTTATTATGGAATTGGCTAGGGACAATTAACACAATCTTCCTCACAGACTAGATCTACTCACATAAGACAAGGGGAGTTTGATACACCCCAACACTGAATAACTTCAGCTGACTGCCTGGATGATTCAATTTTAATACCTTTTAGGCACCTCTTTCTTGATGACGTGCAGCCGGTACTAAAGGAGGCAAGAAAGCCTGCTGCTAGAAAATCATATTTGGGCAGATGGAAATATACCTCTCAACCTGGTAAAATCAAAAATCTGGACAAAGGCCATGAAAAGTAGGTACAACTAGCCAAAAATATGTATACTGATTAACACAAAATTTGCATATAAGCTTATGTAACCACAGCCACTCCAATAGAATTGTGGGATACCAACATTGAAACTCAAATTGAAGAACAGAGAAAATATTAAACACAAAATATAACCAGTGTCCATTTTGTATTTACTTAAACTCAATAGTCTAACAAGATAGCTTGACTAAAATAATTTAAATATAAGTAAAATTTATTTTGGTTAAATGTTTGTAGTGATATAATTTTTTGTACTGTTTTTTTATTTTTCAGTTTTACGTGTAATTGTGTACATTTGCCACTTTAAGTAGGATATGGAGGTTAATTGTATTATTTTATTGGCTGTGTGGTGATCATGTGTCTAGCTTGGTGGGGTCTTTAAACTTGTAAATTAATGGATTTTATTGTCTGAAAAAGCTCAAGTATTGTTTAAACGAAAAGCACTTTATGACTGAATAAATCCTTGGTTGGATCGTCATCCTGATTGCTTTTTTTACTTTGTTGGTTTGGTATAACCACCCAGTCACCATTCTACCTGGGGCACAATAAGTCCCTTCTTCTCTTGTTACATCAAAGCTTCTTTTTTACCTTTTTTTAATTCTGCTATTTAATTAAATTGGACACAGACCTTCCACACACGAGCCAGCTCACTGACAGTGTATCATGTACTTGGATGAACATTGGACAACATTCTGCTCTGGGTCAGATGCAAATCATGCAGTCATTGCTTACAGGTTAGATGATACAACTGTAGATGAGCAGGGACATGAACATTTGCACAGGCACCTCTGCATGCAAATACCACACAGCTAACCCTACAAAATTAACTGGATCAGCCTGCACAGTACTGAGCAGACTTCAGGCACCTGTATCTTTCCTATATGAAAAACATGTATGGTGGCAACTGCCATGTTTTATCATTATGTTTATAAGTTATAATTTGTATAAGCCACGTCGTCTTATGCAAATGAACTGATACTAGTTGGCCCTGTTTGCAGTTACTAGTAGGCATACTTAGTGACAAATTTAGTTATTATGCGAAAATAAATGGTAAGAACCAATGTAAATAAGCAAATTATCAGTAGAATGTAAGTTAACTAACTATACTTAGAGATACACTGGCTGAGGGTTCAGGGAATTAAAAATGCAGTGGCATGACAAAACTAAAAGCAACATTGTTTTAAATCCTGTTGTCCATATATAGTACCTGCATGGTATGTGTACTTCACTAACTTTTAAAACAGGAACGTAAGTGCAGTAAACAGTGTATGTGCTTACAGATACACTTAATTCTAACAAGGTTCCATTATTAAAATGCACATAGCTTGACAATCTTTCGGACAGTCAGCTAAATGTCACAATTCGTTATTGTGTGAAAACAAAATCAGACAATGATGGGGCAGCTCTACTGCATCACAGGTTTCTGAATTTGTAACAAAATAAACTTCTGGAAGATAATTAAACTTTAGCCTGGAATGCAAAACAACAGTAAGTAACTACTAAGAATAAATAGAGATGTATTTTGCACTAAAGAATACATACATTCAATAATAACTGGAACACAGGTTCTGGGGAAAAATCAGAAAAATAAATGATATCATGAACTGTAGTGCTGGAATTCTATTGCTACAGGTTGTCAGGACAGGAGATCTCCAAATCATTCAACAGGCAGAATAGCGGATGATCGTATACTTTTTCAGCTCTTCCTGCTTCCTGGTTTAAGGATTTGATGGTCATACATGCTCAAGCTATGAGAGCACGTCATTTTCATTTAGCTATGAGAACAGATCATTTTCATTTAAAAAAAGTCCACTGTCCAGGCCAGCTAATAGCAGCTATTGTACAAATTCTAACTGATCAGATCATCATCACATCATTTACATCACGTGAAGGAAAGCACCGGAAATCCATAGGATACTAGGCAGTTCTAACCTTTCTGTAACATATTATACTTTGGATTCCCCCTATGTAGACTCTGCTCTGGGGAGGCACTGCATTTAGTCAACACATACTACTGAACCTTGTGGTAGGAATGAAGTTAAGAAGCCTTCTCTCTTATATTAGCTTTCCTTTCTGCAATGTTATAAACCACCCATACTATTCAGGATACACTAACATTCATTCCCTTGTCAACGTCTTTCCAGGACCTGTAATATTATAAGGTATAAAAATGGTGAAACCTGTGTTACCACACAAACCAAACCCTCATCAGAAGTTTCCATCATCAGCTAAATGTTTGTACTAGAATTTACTATTCTGGAAGTTTGTTCTTGCTGTACCTAGATAGCCTTGTTCTTGACTAACACATGAGTGGGAGAGAGGGAATCTGGAACTTCATTAAATGCATTATCATAGCCCATGTCTTTTCAGTGTTCATCTTGCAATGCCATCCATTTTCAGTATTTACATTTCATTAACTCTGTTTACGCTTTATAAATCTTAACTCTGATCAAATGTGTTGTCTACTAAACACCTTCATAGACTCTGCATGTCTGTATCAAAATCCACATGCTAACAAGCTGATCCCCCAGATTTCTACACTACACCATAACAAGATTCCCCTACATCTTTATCAGATTAAAATGGCAAACCATGTTATCAATGTTATGACCTTGTCCAGACATATGTTTTACCAGTTCATCCATTTATATGAAGAACCCACTGAGTTGCTGTAATTAGGCCCAGGACCAGCGATGTTTAAACCGCCGAATGTATCTCTAACCTGTATTGCAGCAAGTCCGAGAAAAAAAGTCATGAGCACCTCACAAAAAACAAGTTTACTCTGATGAAGTCCCACTGTTATAAGGGACGAAAGCGCTTAGTCTTTGTCAATAAACTTGGTTTTTGTGAAGTGCTCGTGACTTTTTTCCTCGGACTTGCCTGCAATACAGGTTAGCGCTAACCACTGCAATTAATACATCACATAAACTTGGTTTTCGTGAGGTGCTCTTGACTTTTTTCTTGGACTTGCTGCAGTAGAGTTTAGATGTAGCCTTGGCAGTTTAAACATCGCTGGTATCTTAAGGATTTCTTTCTGAGATATATTTTTTGTGGTTTATTAGAAGTGTGCAGTAGCTGCAGAAGAATAATTTCTGAATCCCTTTGCTGCAGTTTTTTTTTTAAATTCTTTTTTTTTGCTTACCTGGAGGAGGAGGTCGAGCCGCCAGTCTGGAGCAAGTAAATTTTCTCATCCTCCTGATTCCCATTTCCTGTGGACACAGGTGGGCAGTCCAGGCGCTAAGCAGACTCTGACTGCTGTAGAATAACTTAAATTGTGCACAGAACAGCACACAGGGCAGGCTAGCTCCACTTGCTACTGCTGCTGTTCAAATCCACCACCCAAAACAGTACTGTTCGAGTCTCCAACAGGCAGACTGCCTCATGAAGCTGCTGATATCATCACACATGTCACCCCTGCACATTGATGATGCTGCAGGATACTCTGGCGATGCGTGATGACATCGTTCCATAATTTAAAAACTTGAAAATTGTTTCTGTCTTTTGGCTTTTTCCCAGTTAGGGGTTGCCACAGCGGAACTCCGGTCCGCTAATGATTGGCAGTAGCTTTCCGGGCCTAACGCACAACCTTCAACGAAGGAACGCCCATTCATGCATGTCGCCACACAGAAGACGCTTGAAAATAAAAGTAAAAAAAAAAAATAATAATAAAAAAAAATTGTGAATTATAGCGGCCATGCGGAAATTCATCCCACTCCATTATTTTGCTCTCAAAACTGGTAAATACCATGGAATTTGACAAGTTTGAGAGGTATGGATGGGAAAGATTTTCTAGTTAGTGCCAATGACCAAGGACTCATCAGGGATTTTGTTCTACTTGTGCTTAAAAAATTGTGTGAGTTATTATCGTCTCACCTCTCTTATGTTTCTATAAAGGTACTTCTTTTGGCCATTTCTGCATGGATCCCCCTCTTTCTTCTGTGTTTTTTTGTCAAAACAGTTTCTAAAAGTAAAGTCAATAGAGCAAGTGACTAAGGAGTAAGTGCTCCGATGCTGAAAAACAAAGATAAACCCAAACAGAAAGCTCAGAGGCACTCCAAGGCTGTGGATATAAATAAAGTTCTCAGATGAAAACAATTCCAAGTAGTAAACTCCAATAAATCCAATGGATGAAGTTTGAAATGAAGAAAGATTTATTGTACAGAGTTAGGTTAGCGCTTTCAACCTGATGGGCTTCCTCAGACCTTTAATACATACAAAAAAGGGGACACAAAGAATATATAGCTACCTAAATATGACATCACTTCCTACAATTAATCTGTTTAAAAACTAAACAGAAAAAAAAGTAATCTCATAAACATGCCCTAAAAATGGAAATAAAAACATACATAAATGCATTCATAAATATAAAATGTAAACATAAGTAAGAATACATACTTGAATTTGACTTACAAAAAATAACGCAGTTTTTGAAAAATATTTCAGTTTATAAAAAATATATTTAAATATGTTCAAATTTTATGTAATTTAAAATGTATAAAAGAACATATAGATTTTATATAGTTAATTACATACACACTGGTTTACCAAGTTCATTGAACATGTGGGAGAAACAGACAAATGCAAGTTTTATAAAACAGAATTGGAAACAGTTGCATATCTTGTTGCTGGGTGTGACACACTAATGGCAGAGGGCTTGTATACTCAAAGGCATAATGAGGGAAGACTGTTGCATTGGGAAGTATGCAAACATTATAATATTAAAGTAGCTGAAAGGCATTGGAAACATGAGCCACAAAGCATATAGAGAATTATGAAGTTTATATCAAGTGGGATCTCCCATTACCAACAGTTCAAAAATATGTGTGAGAAAACCAGACAAAAGTATCATTGGTAATTGAAATTGCTACACCCAGTGATTACAGTGTCTTACATACAGAGAGACTAAGTCATAAAATACCAGGATTTTCAGGCGTTAGCAATGGCAATGTGGAAGAAGGATACCCAGACATTTCCAGTAGTAGTAGGAGCAATGGGTGTTATAAAAAAGATTTACAGTCATATTTACATATGCTACATATACATGTAATTCCTTATGAATTGCAGAAGGAATCAATTCTGGGCACATTGTGGGTGCTTGAAGAGCCCTTTTGGATACATCAAAGATTGAAACAATAGTAATGTCATGAACTTTAATCACACTTTGACTTAGGAATGAGACTGGTTTGCATCATGATATTAGAAACCCAAAAGATTTGGAGAAATGAAAAAGAGCTAGGTCTGTTCTTCATAAGGGCTTGCTTCCAAATCCCTAATCTGTCTGCATCCTAAATCCCTAATCCCTCTGAATCCCTTATATGTACACCTCACTCCACCTCATCTTTTCCACTTTGATCTATAACCATTTGAGGCTCCCTCGTTGGGATGGTGGCCTAATGGTTAAGATGTTTGCCTTGCAAATGCAAGGTGCAGGGTTTGAGTCTCACAAAGAATAATTGGCTAAACTTAAAATGGCTTGCAAGTGCAGTTAGCCTAGTACTAACCTATGAACCTAAATTAATTAGCTTGTGCTGTATGTAGAAGTCGCAGTTGTGTAGCTTTGAAGTATCTCTTTAAATAAGAAAACGAATGAGTAGGAACAAACACCAGAACATGGATACATAAATTATAAACTTTATTTAGAGCTTTCATCTCGCATAGTATAGAGGCTTCGTCAGAATAATACATTAAAACATAAAGCCATTTTAAATTCTTTAAGGTAGGCCTGAAACAAACTCTTCAACAGGAAGAATCAAATTATCCCACTTTACTATTATACTATTCCCTTCGCAAATAAATTCCTTCCAGTCTTTATTATCATCCACATCTTTTTCTTTGGTTCATAAAAATATGCCTGATCTGTGTACAGGACCAGAGGAGCTCAAAATATTTTCACTGCCTCTTTCTTACTGTCGAAGACCATAAATTTTCAGTTTGTTATTTTGTTTAATAATAATCTGCTTCTTCTCTTCCCTCACATCCTTAGCTGCCATTATAGAGTCCTTAATAAGTCATCTTTTCACAAGCCAAAATATGGGTATTGTTAACTAATGCATGTTTAGACATATAGTTTACTGCCATAGCATTTGTTTTACCTTCATTTATTTTTATACCCAGAAAATATTTGAAACCATCTTAAAAACAAGTTTTTTTAGCTACAATACTAGTTGTATCCCTGAATTTGTGAGTCCCTTACCTAGCTAAAGATTCCAAGTATATAACAGATAAGAGAAGGGGAAAAAAGGGTGATACTGCCTGGTCCCTCTTTTCAAACGTAAGTCAGAAAGGACTCCTCCCACTACAGTTTTTGCTTCTTGTTTATCAAATAGTGTCATCATTAGCTCTACTGTTCTGTTTGGAAATGCAAATGCTGATATCACCCTAGGCATGAATTCTTAGCAAATACTTTCTTTGCATTCAATCTGATCAACAATAATGGAGGTATATATTATGATTTCCTCTGAATCATCATTGTTCTATTAATGTTATAAAATGTTTGTGTCTCCTCCATAAAGCCACACTGAACTATATCTCTGTTTTGATAACATTTGTTGCCATTCTGTTAGCTAATATAGACATAAACATGTTGTAATTGTGATTTAGAATCAGCATTATTCAATGTGAGGAAGGGTCTGCTCTTCTTCTTTGGAAGTGTTATCACCACTGCATTCTTTCATGATGCAAGTACTTGCCTCTCCTTTCAAAACATTATTAAACAGGGCCCTTCAATTCTCCCAACAGCTTCTTTAACGTCTCCTTACTTTCAAATTTCAATGTGAATTCCACACATTCCAGTAGATTTCTCTGTTGCTTGGATATGTATAACATTCTTTTTTTTATCCTATCTATTTTGACTATTAATGCTAGGCTCCCTTTTCACCAAGCTTTGGAATATCTAATGCTTAAAAAAAAAAAAGCTTTCATGTTTGTCTCTACTTGACTTCCTCTCTCCTCTGTATAAATTTTCATAAAATTGTTGAAATATCTCCATTATCTTTTCAGGATTCCTCATTAACCTTATCATAGGGCATTGATGGCGAACCTTTTCGGCTTGGTGTGTCAAACATTTGGAAAATGCCTGTCTTGACTCTGCTAGCCTGTCACACCCCCCCCCAAACAAAAGAGAAACAATTCTTTACACATTCATTTATTAAAAAAAATACAGTCCAATCATGTGTGCTGCTATGTATTATACGACTATTAAAAGTTGTTTTGAATTGAACTGAAAAAAAAATGTGGAACACACTTCATTTGATTCGATTAATATCAATAAATGACTTTTTTTTTTCTTGCTGAGTTGTAATAGATAAGTGCAGGGTCACATATTTCACATATTTATGTTCGTACAGGTTCTTTGGTAACTCGGGTGTTGGTGAATGTTAGTATGTCACCCAAAACGTCATGGTGTGTCACCTTTGATACGCATGTCATAGGTTTGCCATCACTGTCATAGGGTCCCATAGTTTTGCCACAGCTCTTGCCACTTTATTTTGCCTAAGTTTTTGTGCTAAAAAAAAATCCATGCTCTGGGATTGCTATCAAAAAGTAACTGTTTAATTGCATTTTTTAAGTTCATTCATATTTTCAGTTGCCCCCCCTTATTTTTCTCTTTACACTCTGCAGTTGATCCTTTTCTTGATCTACAAGGTTCTCTTTTCTCTGCAACATTTCAGCTTTTGCTAATGCTTTTAAATAGGTTTTGTTACATCTATCCCTTAATTCCACAATATCCTTTTAAAATCGTTCTTTGTTTTATGTCAAAATTTACCCAATCCCTCTAGAACAATTTCTTTCTGCCCCAATAATTCTTGAATTATACTTATTACCCATTTCTAAAATTCTCCTCTTTTTAATAAGTATATGGGAAAACACTAATGTATGGCTTTTGTTTTAGTTTCTTGCATTTTTATCTTAACTCTTATAGGTGCATTATCAGATATTGATGTACTTCCAACCAGGAGCACATGTTGCTGTGATATATAGTTTCTGTTCAGCATAGGCAAGTTATTGTATCTGGGAGAATGATACCAAGTTCCCTTCGAACTGCTGTAGTCCATTCCAAATACTTCCATACACTTATTTTAAAAATCTACCATCCTTCCCTAGTTATAATTTCTCCTTCTAGGGTCCTGTAAAACATCTCAAGTTACATTTCAGTCATCACCTACAAGTAAAATACCCTGCTGGAAAGTTATTTCTCCCATAATTTCTTTAAGCTCCATAGCTGGATTTTAGGAGGACTATAGCTACATGACAAGATAAATATATTTCCTTGCCAGTATCACCAACCTTCCAGAAATATTCTATTATTGTCTTTTTTCCCCTCTTCTACCACAGCTGGAGCACCTATTCCTGTCAATATAGTTAACATCCCATTTTCCTTTGTCCTTGATATTCTGCTGAATATCCACATTTAAATCCTGTTTTTATCTCACTCACACATATTAATTTCTATGCAAATGCATTTCCTGCAACACGACAATTGACTTTCTAGATTTCTGAATGTAGGTCATGGCTTATTGCCTGTTTTTTTTTTTTTTTTGTGCTGTAAGACCATTCCTTGTAAACACTGACAGAACAGCTATTCTGTCATTTTAAAGTTACAGTCACTGATATTGCATGTCACTTCTTGTGTGTGTGTGTGTGTGTGTGTGTGTGTGTGTGTGTGTGTGTGTGTGTGTGTGTGTGTGTGTGTGTTAGGGTCAGCGATGAGTGAAGGATGGGTGTTGTGTGTGAGTTTATGTATTGTAGGATAAGGGTTAGGTTTGGGGATTGATGTAGTGTTGTTTGTGTGCCTGATTCTATCTTGTGTAGTAGCAGTGTTATGGGAAGGTTTTAATGATGGTTAGGTGTAGGGTTAGGGTTGGGGAAGAGGTGGAATTAGGTTAGTGTTACAGGGGAGGGTGAGTTCTTTTTAATATTGAGAGGGGAAATAGTTTTCCCTCTGTCAATATTATTCTGGATGTTTTGTGTTTGTTTTTGATATTGTGAATGATCAAACTTATTTTGTTGATGCTATACATTCTACAGTAAGGTGGTCCAGTCACTCACAATACACCTATATATATATATATATATATATATGTATATATATATATATATATATATATATATATATATATATATATAAGCGTGTGTGTATGTATGTATATATATATATATGTATATATATATATATATATATATATATATGTATAGATTCACTTCATAACACTGAAAGCTCAAAACACTGAAACTCAAAAAACACTGAAACTTCAAAATCCTGAAAACTCAAAACACTGAAAACACCTATCATACATATACTGAGTTTAAACAACATAAATCATAGCACTTTCCACCAAGTGTAATCAGGGGGGCAAGCCCCCCTGCATCACCCATGTAGGAGGCTGCGCCCACCACACCCCCTGCTACTTCTATATATCAACTCCAAGATTGCACTTCACTACACTAAGTGCAATCTTGGAGTTGATATATTTGTAGCAGGGGGGGTGTGGAGCGCAGCCCCCCACATGGGGGGTGCAGAGGGTCTTTCCCCCCTGCTTACACTTGGTGGAAAGTGCTATGATTTATGTTGTTTAAACTCAGTATATGTATGATAGGTGTTTTCAGTGTTTTGAGTTTTCAGTGTTTTGAAGTTAGTGTTTTGATCTTCTATATTATGAAGTTTTCTCATTTTCAGTGTTTTGAGTTTTCAGTGTTATGAAGTGAAAATATATATATATATATATATATATATATATATATATATATATATATATATATATATATATATATATAGATAGATATAAAAAGTGTACAAACCCCTGTTAAATGCCATGTTTTTGTGATATAAAAAAATGAGATCACAATAAATAATTTCAGAGCTTTTCCCACCTTTAATATGACCTGTAACCTGTACAAATCAATTTAAAAAACAAACAAATCTGTTCGGGGAAAAAATAAAAAACATACAATAAGCTGGTTGCATCAGTGTGCACAACTTTTGTTGAAGCACCTTTTGATTTAATTACAGTATTCAGTCTTCTTGGGTACACACCTGCCATAAATTAAAGAAACTCTGATTAACCCCAAAAAAAGTTCAGCTGTCCTAGTAGGATTTTCCTGACATTTACTCATTTGCCTGCTACAGCAAAAGCCATGGTTCATAGAGAGCTTACAAAGCATCAAAGGCATCTCATTGTTGTAAGGTATAAGTCAGGAGAAGGGTACAAAAAAATTTCCACAACATTGGATATACTGTGGAACACAGTGAAGATCGTCATCAAAAAGTGGAGAAGATATGGGACAACAGTGACGTTGCAAAGAACAAGATGTCCCTCCAAAATTGATGAAAAGACAAGACGAAAACTGGTCAGGGAGGTTGCCAGGAGATCTACAGCAACACTGAAGGAGCCGCAGGAATTTCTGGCAAGTACTGGTTGTATACTATATGTGACAACAGTCTCCATATGTTTGTACTATGGGGTAGGGTTGCAAGATGGAAGCATTTTCTTACACAGAAAAACATCCAGGCCCAGCTAAAATTTGCAAAACAATACATCAGGTCTCCCAAATGCATGTGGGAAAATGGTTATGGTCAGATGAGACCAAGGTTGAACTTTCTGGTTACAATTCCAAAAGGTACATTTGGCGCAAAAACAACACGTTGCATCACCAAAAGAACACCATCCCCACAGTGAAGCATGGTGATGGCAGTATCATGCTTTGGGGTTGCTTTTCTTCAGCTGTAACTGGGGCTTTAGTCAAGGTGGAGGGAATTATGAACAGTTCCAAATGCCAGTCCCTTTTGGCCCAAAGCCTTCAGGCGTCTGCTAGAAAGCTGAAGATGAAGAGAAATGTCACCTTTCAACATGACAATGACCCCAAGCATGCATCCAAATCAGCAAAAGAATGGTGTCACCAGAAGAAATTTATAGTTTTGGAGTGGCCCAGCCAGATCCCAGACCTAAATCCAATACAAAATCTGTGGGGTGACCTGAAGAGGGCTGTGCACAGGAGATGCCCTCGCAATCCGACAGATTTGGAGCGCTTTTGCAAGGAAGAGTGGCAAATATTGCCAAGTCAAGATGTGCCATGCTGATAGACTCCTACCCAGGAAGACTGAATGTTGTAATCAAATCAAAAGGTGCTTCAACATAGTATTAGTTTATTAGTTTAAGGGTGTGCACACGTATGCAACCAACTTATTGTATGTTTTTTATTTTTTATATTTTTTTTCCCCTAACAGATTTGTTTGTTTTTCAATTGAATCGTACAGGCTATAGGTCACATTAAAGGTGGGAAAAGTTTTGAAATGATTTATTGTGGTCTCATTTTTAATATCACAAAAAACTGACATTTTAACAGAGGTGTGCACACTTTTTATATCCAGTGTGTGTGTGTGTGTGTGTGTGTGTGTGTGTGTGTGTGTGTGTGTGTGTGTGTGTATGTATATAATGGTTTGGTAATAGTTATTCATTGCACTTATAAGAATGCATCTGTATACTGTAAAACGTTTATGATATGTGGGGAGCTGTGCCCCCACACCCCCCTTACTATATATTCTAACTCCAGGTTCACTCTACAGTGGAGACTAGGCCATATATCATTTTCAACTAATTGAGTGTCGGTAAAATGACGTTTCAGTGAATTGGGTCTGCCGACTTGGTTGTCAGTGAAATGAACTGTCGACGAAATGAAGGTGACCCATATATATATATATATATATATATATATATATATATATATATATATATATATATATATATATATATATATATGTATAGATAGTTCTATTCGCAGGTTATACATACTTTGGAGCAGTTTCACTCATTTGTTTGAGCCGTTGCTGTTGTCACATTTTTTCAAACAGTTCAATTAACCTTCCCAAAAACCTGAGAGTCTCAGCTTTGCAGCAGCCTTCGCCTTAGTGGTTATTTGCAGTGGCAACTACCCTAAAAATAAGAATACTCAGGCGGAGACGCATTTTGTCAGGGCTTGTACCTAAACACATTACTGCTTCTTTAACTGTAATGTGTGTTCTCCTGTCAACTACAGAAACAGTCTCCATATTTTCAGTTAATTGGTGGTGCTGTGGTAGCATTGTCGCCTCACAGTAAGACGCTGTCCTGTTCGATTCTCAGCTAGAGCGTCTTCTGTGTGGAGACATGTGTGAATGGGCATACCTTCGTTGAAGGTTGTGCGTCAGAGCTGGCAACTCGGCATGTAAAAATCTACTGCCAATCATTAGCGGACTGGAGTTCCGCTGTGGTGACCCCTAACCAGCAAAAGCCGAAAGACACAACAACATTTTACTTAGACACTTTTGAGAAAATTCACTGTCTTGCCTTGTGAACGGAAATAGTTTTGTGACTTTGCATACTGCAGCTTAAAGTTGAAGCTGCTGAAGATAAATTCGCTTTCAGCACTATTTCCTTCCCTTTCATTTACTTTCCCTTTTAAAATTGGAATTAAAAAAAAACTTGCTTTTATTGCAGTTAAGAGTAAACCACTTTCCTTTTAACAGATCTACTGAAAAGCTTCCAAAGTGCAGTTTTTGAACATGTCTTGGTCTTGGTTTCTTCCTTGTAATTGTATAATTTCAACTCTTGTCAGATTCCACTTTAACAAGCCGGAGACCTGTACTCTGCTAAGGTATCTGGCCATGGAAAGTCTCCAGTAGTCTTGCAGTCTTCACTTGGTTTTTGTTATTTAACATTCTTACTATGTAGAAATGAAGAAAAGCACCATCTGTGATTAAATCTACATTATTTTAGTCTATGTTTGTAGTATACAATGTACATATAAGAAACTGGTATTAATATACACCCTTATAGTACAGCCCCTTGCAGCTTCAGATCTCAGCATTGTTTAACTTTACCTTTCTTGATTTTACGTTTTCTTTGTCATGCTGCAAAGTAATCATTAAGCTGCTTTTTAATGGCTTATTGTTAATAATCGTGTCATCTACCACACACACACTATGTATTACTATACGGTTTTACGCTTACTGTTTAGAAACATATTACTGTATTGCATTTTACAGTAATGTTAAACTATTTAACACAAGCATGCATAAGGATTTTTTTCCTCACATTTAATGTTCTTTCTATTTAAAATCATCATGAGCAAACACAACAAGAAAAGATTTATATTCTTTAATTCCCTGCATATTTTAAAAGAAATAGCAGTGGCACATATAGAGGTTGAAACGTTCCTACACTGTTTATTTACCAGAATGAAATACCTTTCATTCAGTGTTTATGCTATACTGTATGTTTTCATAAGCTGTATAGAATCCTGAACCAAACTCTTGTCTTAACCTTAATCTGTAGAGGAGTTACTAGCATAAATATTATACATACATGCACAATTACATAACAGTTGCTCTTCACACGTATCAGTATCTTAATTTCCATGCGACCCAAAGTCACAGATCAAGCACATATTTTATTCACCTACCATCATCTGTAACATGGTGCCTATTGGTTATATTACTGTGTATCTGTCGGTGAAATATTAGTGAAGATATGAAAAAAATGGAATATTTCATACACTGCTGTAACAAAGTTTAGATCTTCATTTCTAATGATGCCTGCAGAACTTCATCTTGCCATACTCTATAAGAAGGTATATTAGCAGAGTCTTTAATAAAATGAATATTTTCATAATCCTTCATGTACTTGAGTTTTAATATTTTTCTTTGTGGCCAGAGTCGTAGAGCCTCTGCATCTTTCTTTCACTCATCCTCATGTGTAACCTAGTATCTGACACTCGTATCATTCTGTTCCTGTTAGAGAAACATTATTGCAGATATAAAAAATATGCCATATTTAATGCATAGCTGTAACAAATATTTTCCTGCTAGCCATTCCTACTGTGTTCTAGTCAGATTGTGTGCTCCGAGTACTTTTTTGGATTCCTTAACCAAACTATTTGTCAGTCTATAAATGAGCTATTAGTTGATTTATTACAGCTGTATGCTAATTTGCATTGGTGATTACATACTGTAATATCTTCATTTCCAAATAATCCTGTGTCACAGACCTTGTGCAGATTTCTTTCACTAACCCTGACATGTAACTTGATGCGGACAGTTTTACCTTTCTGTTCCATTAATGTAATTATAAAAAATATGTAATATTTAACACACAGCTGTAACAAAAAAAGTAGTTTCATTTTTGCTAAAGCCATTTTCTATGCCTTTATTTCAGAATATATGTTTTCAGCAACTGTTTGGCTTCTTGAAGGAAACTCCATCGGCCTTCTGTAAGAGATTGGTTAGCACAAAAGTGCTTAACTAATTTGAAATAAATTCCTTTGTTTTTTATTCCAGATGGTTGTTGACAGTTCTTTTCTTATTAGATATATTAGCAGCATTATACCAGTGTTCCAGCCGTGGTGCAGCGGTAGCGTTGTCGCCTCACAGCAAGAGGTTCTCCCATTAGATTCTCAGCTGGAACGCCTTCTGTGTGGAGTCTGCATGTCCTCCCCGCGGTCGAGTGGTGTTCGAAAGACATGCGTAAATGGGCGTGCCTTCGTTGAAGGTTGTGCGTCGTGCTGGCACCTCGGCACTGTAAAAATCTACTGCCAATCATTAGCGGACCAGAGTTCCGCTGTGGCGACCTCTAACTGGGAAAAGCCGAAAGAAGAAGTAGCATTATACCAGTGTGCAAATTGTCTTAACTGTTGCTATGCACAAATCATTTTTATGTGGTCCAGACTTTGGTTATCTGTAACCTAGCACCTAACACTGTGGTCATTGCCTGTCTGTTAGTTAATTTAACCAGGGTAGAGCACTGAACCCACTAGACCACTTTAAAGGAAAGCACAGTACTAAAGATTTTAACCAAATGAACATATTAAACAATCATGATTAATAAAATATTTCATTTATTGCAGCAAAGTATAGTGTATATAGTGAGTGTTTATTAACGCAAATGTATCCATCCCATGTATTATACATTACTGTGATGACCAGAGTGTTCTGTCTTCATTTCTCATTATACCTGCTACTCCATGTTCATGCCCAATTGTGGGTGTTTTTTGGAGGGGGAGAGACAGGGTTCTGAAGTATACTCTTTAAGTGCTGCACTCACTAAGGGAATCAATAACATAAATAGTAATACACAGGCATATTTCCATGCCCACATACCCAGTGTAGTAAGCATATAGAAGAGTGCTTTGTGTCCCCAAAGCTTTAATGAACAGATCAAGTGAGACTTTCTGCTACAATCTGTAAGGTGCTATTTTCTCATAGCCCTCATAACTTTGCTCCTCTCACTGAAAAATGCAATGAAAATATGATAAATAGTAAACATTTGTTACCTTAATATGTTGAAATGATGGAACTAATTAAATTCAAACTGACCAGAAGAACTTATTTACCATTCTCAATAAAGCAGGAATCCTTCAAGGGTCCATCCTTGGACTCGTTTGCTTTTTCTGTGCACATTTATAGCAATAGCTCAGAAAGGTATAGGACATCACTGTCTTTGTACAAATTATCTTGTATCTTAGTATTATAGCATTAACTCAGAGAGCTAGGCCATCACTGTCTTTATGCGAATGATCTTGTATCTTAATGTTATACATTAGCTCAGAGCTAGGGCATCACTGTCTTTATACAAATGATCTTGTATCTTAGTATTATAGCATTAACTCGGAGAGCTAGGCCATCACTGTCTTTGTACAAATGATCTTGTATCTTAGTATTAGAGCATTAGCTCAGAGAGCTAGGCCATCACCGTCTTTATGCAAATGATTTTGTATCTTAATGATGTTCATCGTGTTACCCTGCTGCAGTCATCACACTTGGGTTATCCTGCCGTCAGGCAGTCCCGCAGTCGGCTCGAATTCCAAAGTCATGGTCCGGCATTGGTTGCTGTCGCTTCTTTCCTGACGTCAGTGCACCACGAGTATATCAGAGGCATCCAACGCCATTTTCTTCAGTCTTTCTTGCCGCGCGGTGCCCGAAGCAGAAGCAGTTCGCAAGTGCCGGTCGGCCGACACCTGAGATTTTCGAATCGAGTTTCAGTCCGAAGTCTTCAAAGCTAAGTACCCCGTTGGGGAACCTTTTCTTATTTCAGTCCGATGTCAGAAAAAGTTAACAGTTGCATTTCTTGTGGGAAGCAAATACCTCATAAGGACTTTCATTCTTTTTGTATACCTTGCCTAAGCCCAGACCACGACATCACTGGTTGTCGGTTTTGTGCTAGGTTCAATAAGCGAACTATTAAGCGATGCTTTGATTTCGCATGACACTACTTCGGTAGAAAATTTAATTACACTATGCCGTCAGAGCAAACGACTACCGGCGTGCATAAAAAACGCAAAGATAAAGAAAGGCAGCCTAGATCCAAGCCAGACTCCAAGGCCTCGGCTGGGCCGGTCGCCGGTTCCCCGATTTTCAGTGAGGCGCCTACGCAGCCCCTGGCTACCGCTGAATTTGATCCCCAGACCACTTCGGACTCTCCAGCAGAGAGTTCTAGGCCGACGCAGCCATTTTCTTTAGGCCCTACCGACGACATTGCAGTAGGAGAAGCCAGTGCTTTAGAAACACCTTCGGTTTCTGAAGGTGTCTTCAGACCAACTACTCTCACCATAAAATCTTATGCTAAGCTTAAGACTCCTCTAAAACCAAAAAAGACTACTCTTCAGTCTCCAGGTCAAGGCCCTGTGCCTAAGAAACAGATGCTTAAAATGGCTTAAGATTTAATTTCTTTGATCAGGGGTTCCCAACCCCCCCCCCCCCCCGACAAAAGGCCTAGACAAGAGGAGGATTATGCCTCCTCTGATCAAGTGTCTGTTTCCTCAAGCTCCTCTGAGGAACAGGATTACTCCTTTCCCCCTTATGAAGATTCTGATGCTGAAGACTCCATTCCCTCAGCTTCTCCCCCTGAAGATTATTCCTTTGGGGAAACCTTACATACCATGAGGGAACATTTCCACTGGGAAGGTCAGGACTACTCCGACTCAAAGAAAAGGTTTCTTTTACTCCCCCAGCACAGACCCCTTGCTATTCCCCCAGTTTTAGACATTGTGGATGATGTTTTCTTAGAATATAGTCTAAATCCAGATTCTCTGCCTCCTACTCCAGCCAAACCAGATAGATACTATAGAGTGCCTGACTCACACAAATTCCTATACAAAAGCCCTGTTGCTGATCCAGAGACAATCTCCCAGGGTCCCAAGGGGGCTAAGGCTTCTATGGCTAAAAATCCTGTACCCTCTGAAAGGGACTCCAAAGCACTAGATATGTGGGGGAAGAAGGTTTACACCTCAGCTACTGTAGCTATGAGAGCACTAAATTGTCAATTTCACATGCTTAAATACCAACAATTCCTAATGTCTCAAATAAAACAAAAGATGGGCACGCACCCTCAACAGTCTGAATTCAAGGAAATGCAGGATCTGTTGCATGCAGCTGAACAGGAGGGCAAACATACTTTACAATGTGGTTTTGATGCCTTGGAAGCTTCCTCTAGAGCAGCTGTTACTGGGACTGTTTTACGTAGGCATGCTTGGTTAAAGGAACAATCTCTGCCTGATCATGTTAAAGCAAAGTTACTAGATGCACCCTTACAGCAGGATGTCTTATTTGGGGTTAAAGCAGAGGAGGTTTTAAAGAAAATGGAGGATAAGGCAAAATCTATGCAGACGGTCAAAGATTTCTTACACGTACAGACCCCACGCTTCAGCAGAAATTGGCCAACAAAAAATTGGTCCTTTCCAGCTTCTGACAGACCACAGAGGGGTAAATACAGGTACCCAAGGGGCAGAGGACAAGCACAAATCCCTTACAAACCCCGCCAATGGGTCACTGCAACACAAGGGAGGAGAAGACAGGCCACAAACTACTAGAAGTTAAACACAATGACTTGTACCTCAAACTGCCAAGCAAAACTCTCTTGGCAGCTCCCTTGGGAGGAAAATTAGCACTTTTTGCAGACAACTGGCGCACAGTCACAAAGGACAAATGGGTCCTGGACATTATCTCACAAGGATACAGATTCCATTTCCACACCTTGCCAAGGATAAAAGGAATGCCAAACCTGCCACAAAATCAATGAGCAGAGGCAAAAAACAAATTACAGCTCTCATTAACATGAGAGCCATTCAACTGGTACCTACACAGGAGCAAGGCCAAGGATTTTACTCAAGGCTCTTTCTAGTCCCCAGAAAGGACAATGCTTGGAGACCCATTCTGGACCTTTCAGTTTTAAACACCTTCTTGTAAGTACCCAAATTTAAGATGCTAACACTACAGCAGCTTCTTCCCATGTTGGGCAAGAAAGCTTGGCTAGTAACGTTAGACCTCAAGGAGGCATACCTGCATGTCCCTATCAGACAAAATTGCAGAAGATACCTCCGTTTCATTGCAGGTTCAACCCATTACCAATTCTCTGCACTGCCCTTTGGCTTATCTACTGTGCCCAGGGTCTTCACAAAATGCCTGGCACCAGTAATTGCATACTGCAGACAAAGAGGAATTCAAATATACCCATACCTGGACGACTGCCTCATCCAAGCAGAAAGCAAGGACATTCTCTTACAACACCTAGCTTTTGTAAAACATCTTCTAAGTTGCCTAGGATACACAGTAAACGTAAAGAAATCAAAACTAGTGCCCTCACAAAATATGACATTCCTGGGTGCCAGCTTGAATACAACGGCCCAGATGGCTTATCTAACGCCAGACAAACAACTACAATTAACACAATACTTCAGAGCAATGGCAACAAAGACCCAACTCCCTGCAAAAAAATTCTGCAGGCCTTGGGCTTCATGGCATCTTGCATACTACTAATACCATTTGCAAAACTGCATGTGAGGAAATTACAATGGTACCTAAAAAGCATATGGACTCAACACAGCCACAGCTTGGAAACAATGATACCTCTCATTCCCTGCCTTCAACAGGAGTTCTTATGGTGGTCACAGGCATGTCACCTCAACAAGGGTCAGCCTTTCACCTTACCCCCAGCCAGGCAAACTATGACAACAGATGCATCGGACTATGCCTGGGGGGCACACATGGCAGGACGGTGCATTCAAGGCATATGGGCTGCAGATCAAAGGAATCTGCACATCAATCGAAAAGAAATGCTAGCTGTACGAAATGCTCTGACAGCCTTCAAGGACCTCTTACATCCAGGACAGCTTATCATAAGAACAGACAACACCACAGTAATGTGGTACATAAACAAGCAAAGGGGTACACACTCCTTCCCTCTATGCAGGCAAGCAATGACCTTGTGGAACACAGCACTGGCTTACCAAGTTCAATTACAAGCTCAATTCCTGCCAGGAAAAAAGAACACATTGGCAGATGACCTAAGCAGAAACATCATGGATCCCCACGAGTGGAAACTGGATCCACAAGTATTTGCAATGATAACTCAAAAATGGGGGCTCCCAGACATAGACCTATTTGCCAGCCCCCAAAACTATCAACTAACAAAATTTTGCGCAAGGACTTTTCACCATCAAGCTTGGAAAGTGGACGCACTCTCATTCAGTTGGAAAATGCTGACAGTATATGCCTTTCCTCCATTACCCCTTCTCACAAAGGTGCTGCTGAAAGTCAAGATGGAGAGACCCCGAATTATACTCATTGCTCCAGACTGGCCACACCAGCACTGGTACCCACTATTAAGGAATATGGCCCAGGGCCCACCATGGATTCTACCACAAATTACCCATCTGCTCACATAGCAAGACAATCAGATTCTACACAGCCAACTCAAAACCTTAAACTTGGCTGCATGGCAAATCACCTCTCTCACAAGCTGTTATGGATGTTATTCTGGAGGTCAGGAGGCCCAGCACCAGGAAAGCCTACTCAGACAAATGGAAAAGGTTTTGCACCTGGAACCAAGCTAAAGGCCAAAATACCCTTCAGCCTGACATACCTCAGATTTTGCAATATTTAACTGAGATGCTACACAAAGGGCTTTCTTTTTCATCTATTAAAATCCACGCCTCAGCTATTTCAGCTCACTACAACACGGATCCTCCCTTATTTTCACATCCACTCCTAAGGCAGTTTCTCAGAGGGGCCAAAAACATTAGGCCTCCCAGGAGGGTACCAATACCTACTTGGGACCTCAACTTTGTTCTGGAAAAACGTACGCTACCTCCTTTTGAGCCAGCTTTCTCAGCTGACTTAAAGTTTATATCATGGAAGACTGCCCTGTTGCTAGTAATTACTTCAGCGAGAAGAGTTTCAGAGCTTTAGGCACTAATGGCAGTAGAGCCTTTCCTCATTTTTCATCAAGACAGAGTTTCTCTACGAACTAACCCCTCCTTTATGCCTATGGTGGTATCCAGTGTGGCTCTAAATCAAACCACCCATTTACCCACCTTCTTTCCAAATCCACAGAACAAAGGAGAAAGACTCCTACATTCCTTGGACGTTCACAGGCAGCTATGTTGCTACTTGGATAAAACTAAGGTTTTCAGAAAATCTGACCAGCTTTTTGTATCCTATGCTACAGCATCACACGGAAAGGCTATCTCAAAACAGACCATTTCCAAATGGATAGGACATTGCATACGTTTTTGCTACACCCACCATGGAAAACCAGTTCCTGCTAGCATAAGGCCCCACTCTACCAGGGCAGCAGCTACATCTACAGCCTACCTCAGGGGGGTGCCAACCAAGGATATTCTGGAAGCTGCAACTTGGAGTTCAGTACACACCTTCACCAAGCATTACCACTTACCACTTTACTCTAAGACTAGAGTTGGCTTCGCCACTGCAGTTTTGCAGGGCCTTCTAGCCTCCTCTAACCCTGTTTGACTCCACCACCCATCCTTAGCTTTGGGATTCAACCCATGTGCAATGACTGCAGCAGGGTAACACGATGAACATAGTACAGTTTTCTACCTACCATAAATGTAGATGTTCGAGTGTATACCCTGCTGCAGTCCAGGTTACCCTCCCTCCATCCCCTCTGAACTAGCTGAACTTATCTCTACCACTCTATCCTATACTAACTCTGTGGTGTATTTGCTTGTGCCTAAGGATTTTGTTTTATTTTTATATATTTTATATAGCTATATGTATGTATGTATATATATATATATATATATATATATATATATATATATATATATATATATATATATATATATATATATATATATATATATATATATATATATATATATATATAGCCTACCTATTAGGGGCACCTGACATCTGGGGCAAGAAAAACTGATGAAAATGGCGGGACCAAGAGTTTGGAATTTGGGCCGACTGCGGGACCACCTAACGGCAGGATAACCCAAGTGTGATGACTGCAACAGGGTATACACTCGAACATCTACATTTATGGTAGGTACAAAACTGTACTTTATACATTAGCTCAGAGCTAGGGCATCACTGTCTTTATACAAATGATCATGTATCTTAGTATTATAGCATTAGCTCGGAGAGCTAGGGCATCACTGTCTTTGTACAAATGATCTTGTATCTTAGTATTATAGCATTAGCTCAGAGAGCTAGGCCATCACTGTCTTTGTACAAATTATCTTGTATCTTAGTATTATAGCATTAGCTCAGAGAGCTAGGCCATCACTGCCTTTATGCAAATGATCTTGTATCTTAATGTTATACATTAGCTCAGAGCTAGGGCATCACTGTCTTTATACAAATTATCTTGTATCTTAGTACAATGTAAAGATACAACTACCATTCAGAGATCCTTGTTTCAAAAACTTGGTACAAACTGGCATTCATTTAAATATAGTACTTTGCATGTCAGTGCAGAAAGAAAATAAACTCTCATTTTTGGTGCAAAACAGACCCCCCCCCCAACTCCATGGCATAGAGACATATGAAGTCCTGCCTGTGACCCAGATGACTGAAGTTTTACTCGGATGGGAGGGAGCAGCTTTTTACCAGCTCACCCAGTGTGAAATGGAGGGGTTTTTTTTTTTTTTTTTGCTCATGATCTGACATGCCCCCAGTGATGAAGATGGTGCCAAGTAGCACATCAGACTACCATTAACATTTTGGCATTGAAGAGGGTGGGAAACTAATTGACATTACGCATAATAATGCATGTGACTTCAGTAGCTCTGCCCAGTTTGGATATTCAAGAAAATCCCCTAGTGATGCTGTCAGCTGTTCTCATCCAAACCACTTTATCTACCATTTCACTTGCTTTTGTACTGGGGACACTAAAAATAAAATGGAGCAATAAAAGCAGACTCAAGTAGTTAAAGGTCAGCTGGAAGGCATGCAAAATAGGTAACAAAAACAAGTAAAAAAAAAATGAAACTAGACAAAACATCACCCCTGTTCATTATGAACTCTAACAGCTATTAAATTTTTCAAGTGTGCAGTTTTAAATATGTTTAAGTGTGATTAGATCCACATTCTTTTAGTTTCTAACAACTGGTTAGATTCCATGGTACAGAATCAATTCAAAATGGTTTTTAGAAGAGTTTGACTTCATACATGCAGAGGCAAGGCTTGTCATAAGTAGAAACTCTTTACTACCAAGCCTTCAGTATGCCTTCAGTATGCACTTCCTGTTCTGGTAGCTGGAACTCACTTTCATTTGCTTTCAGATTTCTGACATAATCCATAATAGGGTCAAGGAGGGAAAGACAGAACTTCTTCTGGCACTCTGCTGACTAGAAGTCATTAAACAAAACACTTTACAGATAATCAGTGTGCTGTCCATCCCTAAGAAATATTGCTGCCTTTCCTTGAATTAGGTTAAAAGGCTTTATCTAACTGACATATGTGCCTTGCTTTTAGTATTACTCTTACTGCATTTACTTAGAAAGCAATACTTTAAAATTACTTAATTTCTTATTTGACTTCAAGTTGATTGAGCTATCCCTTTTCAAAATATAGAAGTGTCCAGTAAAAATATTGAAAAAACTTTATCCAAATAGGGCACAGAATTATGGAATTCACTTCCTCCTGAATTGAGAAGTATTCTACACGTCCTCCTTTGAAATATCACTACAGTTGCTACCAAATAGGTGGCAAGCCCACCTTATCATGAAGGGATTCTCATCATTACCTCAGTGTCACTGCTCAACAGAGGCACAGCAAAATAATGGGTATAGTTCCCCATACTAGAACCTATGAAAACATGCTGAAAGCAAGTGTTTTAATGACATGTGACAACTATGTTCTTTACAAACAAAATTTGGCCTAGCCTTTGGACGATGCTTATTTCCCATTCATCAGGTATTTACTGTCGGCATCCTAACTGATTCTGTCTTTTACTTCCTTTCCATCCTATGCAGTCCAGGTAGAAAACAAAGCCACCCCTTTCAGTAGTATTCTTCAGATACAAATACAAGAATGTAACATTAATTCCATTAGTCAGTGAATCCTAAGTTTGAAATGGCAGTATCTAAACCATTATAGATCGTGAAAACTAAAATATGTCTATGAAGATGGAATGAACTTTAATTTAACTAGTTAAGGACTTTCCTTCATAAAATCTAACAAAGCTTAATATGAACAAGCAGCAGTGAATCCAAGTGAATATTTAAATGTACACCATAGTTAAAAACTTGATCAGCATTAACTAATAAAATAACAGCAATTAAAACAAGTCAGACGTAGTGCATATAGTAGAAAGCATAATCCATCATCTTCAAAAACGAAATATTTCATAAATTGATTATTGTAAAAATGTGAATATTTTTACAAAAGTCCTCATACTACTGTAGAAAAATCTGTGCATCACATCTGTAAAAGTGTAAACGTCTATAAAAAGTAAAATCCACACCAGTACCACTAACCACAAATCAGAAAAAGAAGTAATGATATTCAGTTTGGTCAACAGTGTGTCAGAAACATCCAGGCTGCCATTCCAAATAAGAAATAAGTCATCTATCTTCTATAAAATCTAACTTATTTGAGTAAAGGGTTTTGTATGCAGATTTGCTCTCCCACAAGGCCAGAACCAAATATGAAAATGGGTGCAGCAGTAGGCTGTCTTGTTAATTCAGGACAATGAATTTCACTAAATATTAAAAGGTTAGTGATAAATTAGATAAGCTAATAGTACTAATTTCAAGATTACTAAAATCAGTCACAAATTCAGTACCACAGTTACGATTAATGTATTTATGTCATGATTCTGTCTTCATAGTACTGATAAATGATCTCAAATAATTTAGCACCAAATTATCTATGGTATGATCCCAGTAATTCTCATTAGAGGTAGTATATAATTATGAACCATGAAATGACTAAGGACCAAACTGGATAGATTAATTAAACACAAAAAGGGATATTAACTAGGCTTAAAATGGCCCACAAGGACAGCCAACCTAGTACTTACATATGAACCTATAAATGATTCTTCACAAGCAATTTAAAGAATCTCATCAGCCTATGGTGGGTCTATATTATAACACCAAAGAGACATTTAAGTGAACGCCTCTTCGTCGACACATAAAGACCGATCACACTAAAGCGTGAACGGTCAAAACAGCAAATTCTTTCCCTGGGAAAGAATTAATTTGCTCAAACACACACACATACAAACATAACTGTGTGGGGGGCTTTGCCCCCCACACCCCCCTAACTAAATATACCAACTCCGAGATCGCACTACAGTGGAGAAAAGGGCAGCACTGTGTAGTTGGCCAAGTTTGTCCTGTAAAGTATTCATTGAATCGCTTAAATGCATTTCAGTGAATGTGTGTCACTCATTTGGTGTTCGATATTACATTTTGACGTTGTAATATAGACTCCCCCCCATGATGTCAGTTGTGATTCTAAAAACAGTGTATTCAAGACATGATCCAAATATTTGGAAGTAAAATGGGTTTTGGATCTAACACTGTCAACTGTTGTTTGGTAAAATGGATTACTTAAATGTTTGCAACTCTCAGAAATCCCAGAAAGATCTCCAGTTCTTGGGTGAGGCAGATGTTCTTCATGTTTCACTGTTGCAATCATCACATTTGGGTTATCCCTGCCAGGGTAGCCCTTGGCCAGCCTGAATACCAGAGACTTAGTATTTCTGCTTCAGTTGCTGTTGCTTGAGGACTGATGTCAGGTCATCAGTGGTATAAAGTAAGGCAGCCGACGCCATTACATCAGTCTTTCTTGCCATGGAGCCCAAAGCAGAAGCAGTTCACATGAGTGCCGGTCGGCTGCTACCTGAGTTTTCGTTTCTGAACTGAAGTTGAAGTCTTTTAAAGCTAAGTACCCTGTTGGAGATCCTTTTTTCCTGCACTAACCAATGTCAGAAAAAAATTAATAATTGTTTTGCCTGTGGAATGCAAATACCACACCGAGACTTCCACTCTTACTGCATTACTTGTCTAGGCCCAGACCACAACGTCCCCCGTTGTCGCTTCTGTGTTTGTTTAATGCCAGAACTATCCATCATCAGGCCCTTATTGTAGCCAGATATTTTCATTTACAGTCCTCAAATTCTGATATGGCTTTGGTAAGCCATCTGACAACAGATCTTTCGAAAAAACGTAAAGATAAAGACAGAGACAGACAGCACAGGTCCAGACCTACCAACGATGCTTCCGTTAAGCTAGTCGTCAGTCCTCCTGAACTCAGTGAGGCACTTTCGCAGCACCTGATGCCCGCTTTAGTTGATTCACAGGCCGCTACTGAGACCCTTTCGGAGTCCAGTATGCCACAAAACTCTTCTTCGACTAAGAATCCTGTGGTCCGTCTCTACCTTGGATGGGTCTGGAGCCACTGAACAGGCACCGGCTTCCAAGGAAGTCCTTCGACCACCGAATCTCGACACAAACCGGCATCTTCTTTTGCAACTACCGTTCTTTTGAAAACAACCAAGTTCCTTAGGCCCAGGGTTCAAACCACACCCAAGAAACTGACTACCCACTCTCGGGCGCCTGCTACCTTGCCTCAGTCTCAAATGCTTAAAATGACAGAAGACCTTATCATGCTGATCAGGGGAAGTCAAGCTATCCCCTCTAAAAGGAAAAGAGATCTGTCCCCAGTAGTTTTGTCTGAACTAGAGTCAGATGAATCTGATGCGTCTGACTATGAAGACATGCAACCCCCTCCACTTATGTGAATTCTGATGCAGAGGAATCCATTCCTTCAGCCTCTTCCCCAGAGGATTTTTCCTTTGGGGAAACCCTGCATACCTTAAGGGAGCATTTCCAATGGGAGAGTCAGGGCTACCCTCAGTCTAAAAAGAGACTCAGAGAATTCCTAGATCTTTTGCAGCACAGACCCTTAGCCATCCCCCCAGTTCTGGATGTGGTGGATGATGTTTTCCTTGAATCCAGCTTGACTCTTAACGCCCTACCTCCTGCTCCCAGAAAACCAGACAGGTACTACAGTGTCCCTGACTCACACAAATATCTTTTTAAAAATCCAACAGCTGACCCTGAGGTCATTTCTAATGGGATTAAAGCAACCTCTGCTAAGAATCCCACCCCCCTCAGACAGGGATTCCCGAGCATTGGACAGATGGGGTAAAAACGTATACACCTCAGCTACTCTTGCTATCAGGGCACTAAACTGTCAGTTCCATATGCTTAAATATCAGCAACATACCTTGGAACTCCTTAAACAAAAAATGTCTTTCTTTCCTGCTTGGACAGAATCTAAAGATTTACAAGACCTAATGCATTCTGCAAGTCAAGTAACTAAACACACTTTGCACTGTGGTTTTGACACCCTAGAAGCTTCTTGCAGGGCAGCACTCACTGGATCTGTCATTAGAAGACATGTATGGCTTAAGGAACAACCCCTGCCAGACCATGTAAAATCTAAATTGTTGGATGCCCCCTTGCACAAAGATAACTTATTTGGCACCAAGGCAGAAGGGGGTCTTAAAAAGATGGAAGAAAAAGAAAAATATATGCAAAACAATTAAGGATTTCTTACAGGTCCAGCCCCCTAGGTTCAGCAGGCATTGTTCCTCCAAGCACTGGTCCTTTCCTGCTCCGAGTAAACAGGCCCAGCCTAGGCCCCATGGTAGCAGACCCCCCCCCAGACAGCAGCCCCAGGGAATGCAGAGATCTAAGCAGTGGACTACCTCCACTTTAAAACCAGGGAGTTCTAAGCCACCCCCTTATGGTAAGAACTCACAATGACTCACCTCCTCCCAACAACCCCTGTACCCACCTTTACTTACCCCTAGGAGGAAAACTCTCCTTTCACTCAAGCACCTGGGCCACCATTACCAAGGACCAGTGGGTTCTGAACATTGTGTCTCAGGGATACAACTTCTCCTTCCACACTCTTCCAACCCCAAAAGGGTTCCCAGATCTACCACCAAATCACTGGGTTGAGGCTCAAAAGCAAATCCATTCCCTGCTCTCTTTGAGGGCAGTAGAGCACATTCCTGCAGAACGGATAGGCCAGGGCTTCTACTCCAGACTTTTTCTGGTGCCCAGAAAAGAGGGCACCTGGCGCCCCATCCTCGCTCTATCCATTCTAAACACCTTCCTTGTGATCCCAAAATTCAAAATGCTCACCCTCCACCAGCTGCTACCCATTCTCTCCAAGGACGCCTGGCTAGCCACCCTGGATCTGAAAGAGGCCTACCTCCCCATTCCGATCAGGGAATCATGCAGAAAATCTCTCCATTTCAGGGCAAGATCTCAAAACTTTCAATTCTCTGTGCTTCCCTTTGGCTTGTCTGCTGCTCCCAGAGTTTTCACAAAATGCCTGGCTCCAGCCATTGCCTTTTGCAGGCAAAAAAATATTCAAATTTACCCCTACTTAGATGACTGCCTTATTCAGGCAGACAGCCAGGAAAAGCTGCTCAAGCACCTGGCCTTTGTAAAGAGCCTACTAACCTCCCTAGGGTACACAATCAATGAAAAGAAATCAAAGCAGGTGGCCACCCAAAGAATAATCGTCCTGGGAGCAGGTCTGGACACAGCATATCAGATGGCATACCTTACACCAGACAAACAAATTTTCCTGTCAGCCTACTTCTCTCAACTGGTCACCAGACCCCAGCTTTCTGCAGGGAAAATCCTGCAAGCTCTGGGGTTCGTGGCGTCTTGCATATTCCTCATTCCATATGCCATACTGCATATGAGGAAACTTCAGTGGTACCTAAAGAGCCTTTGATGTCAAGACTCTCAAGACATGGAAACACTTCTACCTATAATTCTTTGCCTCAGAAAGGAATTTCTTTAGTGGGCAACAGCATGCTGCCACAACAAGGGACTGCCCTTCTCCCCACCCCCTGTTGCCCACACCCTCACCACAGACACATCAGACTATGCTTGGGGTGCACACCTGGATGGCAGGTGCATACAGGGCCAATGGAGCCCACAGCAAATCCCCCTGCACATCAGTCAAAAAGAGATGACGGCTGTGCAGCATGCCTTGATAGCTTTCAAAGCCCTTCTCTCTCCAGGTGTTTTCCTGATCAAGACAGACAACACCACTGTGATGTGGTACATCAACAAGCAGGAAGGAACTCACACCTACCCTCTATGCAGGCTGGCCGTGACCCTTTGGCTCGCAGCCTCTTCCATGCAACTACACCTGTTAGCACAATACCTACCAGGCTCTCTCAACTCCCTGGCAGACCAATTAAGCAGAAACCTTCTGGGCCCACACGAGTGGCAGCTCAACAAAAGTACCTTCACCCTAGTAACTCAGAAATGGGGAAGCCCGAAGGTCGCCCTCTTTGCTTCCCACACCAACAATCAGCTCAGCAAATTCTGCACCTGGGAGCATTACTGCATGGCTTGGAAAATGGTTGCCCTCTCCTTCCCCTGGGTCAACCTCTTGGTCTGTGCCTTTCCTCCCCTACCTCGCATCCCCAGGGTACTGCTCAAAATAAGGGAGGAAAAACCAAGGACCATTCTTATAGCTACAAACTGGCCCCATCAGCACTGGTACCCCTTGCTGCGCAGCCTGTCCCCCCTACCTCCAAAGCATCTTCCTCAGATTCCGAACCTCCTAACCCAGAGGGAAGGGGAATTCATGAATCCCCAATTGCAGACACTCAGTTTGGCAGCTTGGCTTATTCCCTAACCCCGAACCAATCTGCCATCCTCAGTAACCAGGTTCTGGATGTTATCCGTGAGGTCAGACACCCTAGCACCAGAAAGTCTTATGCAGATAAATGGAAAAGGTTCTGCACCTGGATCCAGGCTAAGGGGGGCCATTACGGCACAGCCCTTCATCCTTGTCATCCTGGATTACTTAGCTGACCTACTAGACAGTGATCTCTCTTTCTCCTCTATAAAAATTCATGCCTCTGCTATTTCTGCTCATTTTCCCACTGAACAGCCCCTTTTCTCACACCCTTTGATCAAACAGTTCCTCAGAGGGGCTAGCAACTTGAGACCCCCCCCCCCAGAAGGGCACCAACACCATCTTGGGACCTTAACTTTTTCTTGGAAAAGCTCACACTGCCTCCTTTCGAACCAGCTTCATCTGCAGAGCTAAAATTTCTCTACTGGAAGACGGCCTTCCTTCTGGCCATCACTTCAGCCAGAAGAGTCTCTGAGCTGCAAGCACTCATGGCTGTGGAACCCTTTATCATCTTCCATGCAGACCAGATATCCCTCAGAACTAACCAACCTTCATGCCCAAGGTGGTGTCCAATGTGGCTCTCAACCAATCCATTCATTTGCCCACCTTCTTTCCTAATCCCCAGAACAAGGGAAAAAGGATTATTCAATCTCCTAGATGTGCACAGACAGCTCAGATACTATCTGGACAGGACTGAATCCTTCAGAAAGTCTGATTAATTGCTGATTAGCTTTGCTACAGGGGCAGAAGGCAAAGCCATCTCCAAGCAAACCATTTCCAAATGGATAGCACACTGCATCCATTTCTGCTACAAACAGCATGGTAAGCCCCCCCCCCCCCCAAGGGGGTCAGGACACACTCCACCAGAGCAGCCTCCACCTCTGCAGCTTTCCTCAGAGGAGTCCCCAACAGGGACATCCTGGAGGCTGCCACCTGGACATCTGCTTACACTTTCACCAAGCATTACCACCTGCCTCTCTTCTCCAAATCCAGGGTAGGGTTTGCCTCTGCAGTATTGCAGGGCATCCTAGCCAGCCCCTAGCTTACTTGACTGCCTCCACCCTTTTCCTCAGCTTTAGGAATCTACCCAAATGTGATGACTGCAACAGTGAAACACGAAGAACATAGTACAGTTGTGCACACCTACCGTAAATGTATGATGTTCACGTGTATTCACTGTTGCAGTCCTGGTTTCCCTCCTTCCATCCCCCTTTTTTCTCTTTCCCCTTTCGTTACCATTCTTCCTTGTTGTTCTCCTTTCCTTACAAGGGACATATGGGTATTTATTTTCCACTGGTGGTGTTCTTCCACCAGAACCTGGCCTCCGACTTTGGGGGCTCCTGACAGGTTAGGGCAAGAAAAATTGATGTAATGGCGTCGGCTGCTTTACTTTATACCACTGACGACCTGACGTCAGTTTTCAAGCGACAGCATCCGATGCAGAAATGCTAAGTCTCTGGTATTCGGGCCGGTCGAGGGCTACCCTGGCAGGATAAATGTGATGACTGCAACAGTGAATACACTTGAACATCTACATTTATGGAAAGTGTACACAACTGTACTTTGCAAACAACTTATTTTTAACTACTGCAATTTTATTGGTCAGTGTTGTTCACATTTTTAACTATGATGTATATTTAAATCCTTGGATTTATTGTTGTTTTGATGAAGTTCCATTTGATTTTATTAAGAAAAGTAATGCTTTTCTAGTTTGTAAACAGATATTGCTTCCATCTTGTAGACTCTTTTAAAAAGTCTGTCTTTAATGCATCTTGGTTATTGCACGTGCATTTTGGCTTGTTTTCGTTTTGGTATTTGTAGTGCAGTGTGCATGCGACATGGATGCTTGCAGCGATGGTGTAAGTCATGGCTGAAAAGGGTCTATGAATAAAGACTATTTTTCCCAGTTAAACAAACAAGATTAATACATTTGGCAGCAGAGTTTGTTCACGGTGTTATGCTGCTTCCAAGCAGGAACAGTCATAAATAAGTGTTGAATGCATGGACATCTACAAAAGTAAAAAAGTATAGTAATAAAAATAAAAAATGCACACAACTTTTTTTTATTAATGCTTAAGGAGTACTGTAAAGCTTAAGATCTCATAAATCATGTATAGTGTTGAGGGTATGCTGCATTTTTTGCATCTTCTAACAGATGAGAAATGTAAACGGGATAAAAAGGGTCTATATTGCAACACTGAACGCTAAAAATAGCGAACGATGTGTCGAAACCACAGAACAGCGATTTCTTTCCTAGGGAAAGAAATCGCTGTTCCAACCCCCCCAAAAAAAAAAACATTAAACACTTCCAAACACATACACACATACCCTAATCCTAATTATACCCCCCCAAAAAAAATAGTAAACAACTAAATACACATATGCACATAACCCAACCATACATTTAACAAAAAAAACAGTAAACATTTTAAACCATATGCACATACCTTAACCCGCACCCTAACCCTAAGGTCAGTAACACTCGCACATTTACATAAACAGTTCCAAACACATACACGCTTACCTTAACCCTAATTCTACCCCCCCCCCGAAACAAAAGTAAACAGCTGAAAACACATACACACGCAACTCAACCATACATCTAACGCAAAATATAAAACGGTAAACACTTTCATACATATGCACTTACCTTAACCCGCACCTTAACCCTAAGGTCAGTAACTGTTGCACAATCACGCTCGGGAGCTATACTGGACAAGGGACCACATTACATTTCAGAACACGGCAAAACAACAAAGCTGTCAAGCGACTTCTTTCCCAGGGAAAGAATTCGCTGAACAGCCGCTTCACTGTTTTGCCTGTTCACTCTACATGTGTTGACGAAAACGCATTCGACAAAATGCGTTTTCATTGTACTAATAGGAACCCGATAAAAATTGATAGTACCTTATCTGATATTGTTTTGTTGCATTGCTTCAGTCAATGATAGTTGAAAGTAAACAAATTTTGTCTTACTCTGAAGTTGTGTGAGACCTCAGTGTATGTTGTAAGTAAGGGGCTTCAGAGGGCAAAGCCCCCATTATGAGTGGTGTGGGGGGCTTATTCCCCATTGATCTGAAACTGTACTTTTAAACCCATTCAGTTGAATGGCTTTGATGGAGCTGCATTTGTTCAAAATTGATGGGATTGCACATGCACTGTTCACTGTATCTGCTTGCTGTGTTTGTGCACATCAGGCATGTACTGTGTTGTTTACATTTTGGCAAATGCTTAGGTAATTTTGGAACCTAAAGGAGTCTGCCATGATTCCATGCTTAAACCTTTAGAACAGAAGGTGGCTATCACTGACCTAATCTGATTTCACCATCAGGTCACTTGTAGACAGTCATGTATCTTGCTGTATTTTGTCCTGTTCTCTCTATTGCTTGTGTACTAGAATTTCTTACATGATGTTTGCAAGCAGTTTGTTTCCTTAATTCATACTCTGCTTAATGTGGTAAAGTTGGCTTAGAAAATGTGTAATCCTTTTTGCTTTATTATTGGGTATTTAGCTCAGTTTCTTTTTTCATCTCTCTTTTCTTAGAATTGGTAATGCTTCTGGAATGGTGGTCAGGCACTGTTTGCACATTGTTCACAGACCAGGCCACTATAGACAAGTTTGGGAAGGAGCATGTAATCATCATACTAAATCATAACCATGAAATTGATTTTCTGTGTGGCTGGACCATGTGTGAACGCTACGGAGTCTTAGGGGTAGGTGATGTTACCTTAATTATTGTTATGTTGTGCATCTCATAAACATGCTTCAACTGATTACATGAAATGCAGGTGATTTGTGATGACAGCAGACATATACTAAAGCTGACACCTGTTTAATGTATTGTCTGAAGTAATTTCTTGAGAGATAAAGTATTTTGAAAAGCATTTTAACTGTTGCATTGTTGTATGATTTTTAAGGAATGATATGTATTCCAAAGTGCACCCCTGCTCCACTCCACCACTTACAGTTCAGTGTAAAATACAGAACGTTTTGAAATATGATACGCTGTTAGTCATTATTATACCTACCTGTACCATGCTGAGTCAAATGCACAGCCTTTAGCCATTGTATGTATATGAGATAGTGTGTGTGTGTGTGTGTGTGTGTGTGTGTGTGTGTGTGTGTGTGTGTGTGTGTGTGTGTGTGTGTGTGTGAGAGAGAGAGATCTTGTTTGTAAATATACAGGGATCCCACATATGCACATACACAGAAACAGTGAAATGATGTCTCCGAGTAGTCATTCCCTGTCGCATTCCAATTTTTATTTCTGTTTGTTTAGTGGGTAAGTATCCTGGTCTTCCAACCTTTTTGACTCAAAACCCAGGTCCAGCAGCTTTAGTACAATTAGTTATTAAATCACATTACAAAGTCAAGTACTCATAATGGAAGAACATGCAAAATGCATATTCACTTGGGCAATACAAATAACATTCATTTGCAACCGTATATATTTCTTTGAAAGCAGGAAATAAACATAAGAATAGTTGATTATTCAGACATGGCATGGCTACAGAGTTAAAGAACCAATAGAATTGCAAAATGTACTTATCAACAGTTATGCATTTTTGTGTTTTGTTAATTTAAATATGTGAACATAACATGCTGACTTCTATCGGGACTTAGTAATTTGAGTGTTTATGGTGTAACTGTAGTTGAGCCAGTAACTTGTTTACTGCTTCTTCTTGGTGGCGTTTACAAATATTAAATTGTGGTGTCAAGAAATAATATATATTTTTGCAGAGAAGCCTGGTTGATGGTGTTGTTTAAAAGTACCTTTGGAAAAGTATCCACAGCAGGACTATCCAGCAGTGCCAACAGTGGTGGTCTTCTAGAGCCACTGTTCAAGTGCCACCCCAACCCCAGGTGTACAAATGGGAAAAAGAGATTGTGGATGTATAGATGGAGCTGCACTGTCATTTCCCAAGCTCAGAAAATGTACCAAGAATGTGATACTTAATGCATTTCCATTGTTCTCATGTAGATGACTTACTGAGGAAAAAAAAACACAGCAAAGGAAGGACAGCATAACATTACCTGCCTACATCCTGGGCCAATAGCCCTATATTTGTTCTGTCCTTACTGTGGGACAGGAACATGGGGATACAGTCTGTTTTTATTTTACTGCATTTCTACTTTAATATGCAACGTTCTGTCAATCTCTTGGCAAGGAGGCATGTTGTTACAGTGCAAAATTTGGCTTTGACAAAGAAATAACCTATTGCAGCTGTAATATCTCAGAAATAGCAAACATAACTGTTACAACTCTTGAAAAAATATGGTTTAGAGAATCATTGTTGGAAGAGCATAATTTAGGAAATTGGCTGTAGTAAGGTTCATTTTAAATATGAATTATTATCAAATGCACTTGTATTCTATATTTTGTGTATCACAGTACAAAATACAGTGTAACTGTTCTTCAGTTTTTTGTTTTATTCTGTAGTACATAGTGTATTAAAGTATCCTGAAATTTATCCTGCACCAAATGAAGTAGAGGTGTGAAGCATCTCTACATTGTTTTGGCACATAAGGAGTCCTTCCTCAATTAGTTATGAATCTGCCTTTTTTCCAGAGCACAGCAGCATCATGTAGACTGTACTCATGAGTCATACAGGCTCACTTTGTGACCACTGAGAAACTATATTAAAAACTTGCATTTGCTCTTCTTTCCTGCCTTTCCTGTAACTAGTTTAGTCCCGGTACAGATTTGTTGTATCCAGGACGTGCTGAGCCTTTCTTTGTTGGAGGGAAGCCTTCTAGCTTATCAGTGGTAGTGGTAAGCACTAGGTGGCCTATCTACCACAAGAGGAGTGGTTTCTGGCCCAGAAACTGTAGTTTATTGGATGTTTTGGCAGTTTTTTCCATCTCTTTCAACGTTCTGTATTAAAAGCCCGCATTTGTGCTTGTTTCCTTCCTTTTCTGTAACTAGTCTAGTCCAGATACAGATTTGCTGTATCCAGGACTGTTTGTAAGCTTCTGAGTGGTGCCAAAGTCTGCTCTTCAGTTTTTTCCCTTAGATCTTCTAGTTCTCTCCTCTCCTCCACTTTTACTAGCTTATTAGTCTAGCACTTTACCAGACTTCTTGTAGCAATTATTGTAGCACACAAAGTGCTACCAGCATTAAACGTACAAAGAAACAACCCCAGTACTTATTATTAATGCCCATCCCTCCAGGCATGTCTGTCTAAAGGTCAGTTCCGTGTGCTTTTGCCTATTAACCTGGTGAACTTGGGCATCCAGAGGCAATGTAGCAACTGCCTCATGTACACTGACAACCCTCTCCTCTTACCTCCCAACACTCAGACTTGCGAGAGGTGCACTTATATATTCAAATTAGAAGCCAGTCACTCTCCAGCCAAGACCAGAATAGCTAGTCAGGAGGAGAAGGTCAACACTTGTACCACACCACAAGGAACACATAGCCCTCCAGAATACACACCAGCACTGCCTTCATATAAAAACACAAACCACACAACCACCTTCACGGAGGCTCTCAATAAAAATCTACCCAAACAGTAGAGACTTCCAAGGCAGAAATGCACTCAACCACCACAACACAACACTAATCACGAGACACATAACTCTCCTGAACAGCGTGCCACTCAACCAAAGCCCCCAAGGCAAAACAGCATGCCTAACACACTAGTCGTAGGTGACGCAATAGTGAGGCACACTAATGTCCCACTCACTAGGTTGAATAAGGAGAAAGTAACAGCTGCCTGTCAGGTGCCAGAATTCATCAAATAACGCATACACTCAGGTCCCTTGACAACAGGTACAAATATGAATCTGTCGTTGTACATGTGGGTGTGAATGACCTGAGATGTACCTCCCTGGACTACATGAAAAGAGACATGGAGGAGCTCTCGGATTATGTAGCCCAGGCGGATATGACCCTAACCCTGAGCAGCATCCTACCATCACCCAGAGTGATACCACAGTACAAGCGGAAAATGATTGATTTCGACAATTGGCTAAGTTTCTGGTGTCATTCTAAGGGGATCCAGTGCCTGTCTGCCTGGAGTGACATGATTGACAGACCTCGATGCTTTGCCAGAGATGGCCTGCATCTGTCACCCCTGGGCTTCTGGATACTGCCCAAGGCTCCTTCCACCCCTATAGTGCCTTTTTTAGGCAGTGTTCCAAAGACCAAATTATCACCGTAACAGCTACAAACAAATGCAGTCTGAAGGTCATGCTGCTCAACGCTAGAAGTCTAAATCTCAAAATGCACTCGCTCGAAGCACTCCTTAAAATAGAAAACATCGACATTTGTGCTGTAACAGAGACCTGGTTTAAAGCAGCAGAAAGCACCCCTGCACTACAATTCTGTAACTCATTCCACACCTTTCAGCCCCAGAACGTGGACCAATACTCCAAAGGGGATGGTGTTTCAATATTCATAAAGGATGCGCACACCTCCAGACTGGTAGCCCAACATAATACATCAGAGATACATCAGGTACAGCTAACATCGAGTAACACAGCGATTCAGGTCGTAGCCTGCTATAGGTCCCCAACCATGTCCCAAGACTCACACTCCACATTTCTAAGCACCCCGGAGAATGTTAGGGTCCAGCCTAACACTCTCATACTGGGCAGCTTCAGCTACTCATGTACCAATACACTCACCCAACGTTTGGAATTCATTAATTCCAGTGCCCTGACAAGCTCGTTCTTACCCCCACAAGAGGTGGTAACATCCTTGACCTGGTCATTACTAACATGGGCGAACGTTGCTGTACACCAGTAGTCAACTCCCCCCTGGTTAGATCCAACCACAACTTAATCACCTTGGAAATACACATCCCTCCCACCTCCCATCCCCCACGCAAAGGTAAGTACCATGAAAAAACGCGTTTATATTACGTGATGGAACAGTGATCGAACACGTAATAATCGACCCCAAAATATCGAAACGCCGTAATGTCGAATGGCAAAAAAAAAAAAAAAAAACACCCAAACAAACCATTAAAATGCTGTAAGCAGGGGGGCTTACTTAAATATACCAACTCAAAGGTCGCACTACAGTGCAGACAATGGAAAACTTCCATGTCCACACTGTATCGAGATCTCCATTGAACCATTCAACATTCTAACGGTTTGATATTTAGGGTGTCGATTATTACGCATTCGAACATTTCAGTGTTCGATCACATAATATTGACCCGAAAAACTTCTCCAAAGCTAACTTTGGGCTCCTAAAAACAGAGGTGGCTAACTTCACAGCACCCATGCAAATGGAGAATAGTTGCATGACCGCCGAATCATACATCAATGCACTGTATGAACATGTATACAAATGCATGGATCTCGCCATACCCAACAGAACCAAGATGCTCTCCTCTAAGAAAAGGAAACCAATCTGGTGGTCACCTGCCATAAACAAACTCTACAACGGAAGGAGGAAACTGATGCGGAATAAGGTGAAGTCCCAAGAGTGGAAAAACTCCCTTATCAGCCTCAACAAAACGTTGAGCTCCCTCATCAAATTCTCTAAAGCTAGCTATGAAAACAGGATTGCAGCAGGTAGTAAAGACAACCACAACGCCTTCTATAGTTATGTAAAGAATCTCCACGGCAATACCCAGATTTGCTCTGAGCTACTGCACAGTGGTACAATATATTGGCCGACAGATTCAGTGCCAACTTTACCTCTCCCTCCCAAAGGACCAATCACAATGCCAGTAGATTGCCAGGCACCCAGTATTACTGCTGCACATGTTAAAACAACACTGTCAAGGCCAAGAATACAGCTTCTATGGGACCTAAAAATATCGCTGGCTATGTTCTACATGAACCACAGAGTGAACTGGCACCAAACCTGTGTGCCCTGTTCAACCACAGCCTCACCTCAGGCTTTGTCCCTACCGAATGTTGCACTGCTACAGTCATTCCGCTCCACAAGGGAAGAGCGATTACAGACCCTGGGAGCTATCGCCCCATTAGCCTGATGAGTCTGATATGCAAAGCTGTGGAAAGCATCATCATGGACCTAATAAACAAGGATATACGGAATTTCCAAACTCTGGATCCTACACAGTTTGGTTTTGTGACGGGGTAGATCATGCCTGCTCAACTTGGTTGATTTCTTTGAGTCAGTCACCAAAGCTGTGGATGAAGGCAAGATGATTCATACAGCCTACCTTGATCTGGCCAAGGCCTTTGATATCATTCCCCACTCAGGAATCATAGAAAAACTCACTAAGCTAGGCATCAACCCGTATATTACTAGGTGGGTTGCAAACTGGCTCACAGATAGAACCCATAGTGTGAAAGTAGCTGACTTCAAGTTAGACTGTCGACCAGTCACGAGTGGAGTCCCACAGGGTTCGGTCCTCAGTCCTCTCCTGTTTGGTATCTACTTCCCCAAAGTCCAGGCCAACAGGAAGGGACTCTGGCTGAGAAAGTTTGCAGACTATTGCAAGTTGGGAGTTATTATTAACTCCCCAAGTGATGTTGACATCCTACAGAAAGGCTTCACTGAGACCAACGTCTATTGTCAGAACCATGGCCTTAAGCTCAATACCAAAATATGTGTCGTCATCCCCTTTGGGAAAAACCCGGTTCCCATGAATTACCACATCGATGGTAGCCCACTGAATACAGAAGGCGTTATAAGAGATCTGGGAACACAGGTTGACAGCAACCTCTCTTTTGACCACCACATTGCCACTATGGTCAGAGCCCTTCTATGTGGCACATCTCATTACTAAGGGTTTTGCATCCAGGAAGAAAGAGGTCATTGTCTCCCTCTACTCTTCCCTCAATAGGCCAATCATCAAGTACAATGCCCCATTTGGCATGTACCTCACTAGACATCTGCAACAACTGGAGGAGCCACAAAAGTACCCCACAAAGAGGATCCTAGGCCTTAAACACTTGACCTATATGGACAAACCAAAAAAACTCCCAACTGTTCTCTGTCTCATATCACCTACGTAGAAGTGATCTCTGCTTGACTTACAAAGCCATGTCTGACCCAGCTCTGTTAGAAATGCTACCTCTAAAGAAATCCCATTCCCTCCGCTTTACATGCTGCAGAGACCTCTGCCTCATTACCACAATCAACAGAACATGCTGGAGGGACATGCTCATAACCCAGAGACTGCTCATGCTATGGAAAAGACTTCCCATACGTGTCAAACAGAGCACCTCACTGGCCCTCTTCAAGAGAAATATTGATGAGTGGATGGGAAATAGAAAATTCACCCTGGGGATCACTTCAGTGGCTCTACTCAACAGAGCCACTGGGAACTAAGGCACAATGCCAGGGTAATCCTATGGGCTAGGCTTGTAAAGGCTTCAAGCCCATTAGCCTAGTACACACCTATGAACCTATATGACTTATGTAGGCTTTCTCCATGAAAAAGCAGACTTCTGACAAGGGAAGTATTGTATATGTTGCTTCCTGCACTGAATATTTCTTCTTTGTCAGGAGCCACTGTAGGTCTCGTAGGCCTCAACATAAATTTGCAAGATTTCCCTCATTTAAACCACATTGTTAAATGTTGTCTTTGAGTCTTCTTTCCACTTCAGAGTTTGAGACTGCATAGAGGCTTGTCTTAATAGATTTTTTTCCTTGCCAAGTTCTCTACTTTTTAATATTTTAGGTGTGTTTTCTAACTATTGATACACAAGATCAGCTGTTATTGTGGTAGGCAAATAGCACAGAGGATTACCATACATATAACATTTATTTTCTTTTGGATCTGCCCCTATAGAATTGTGCTTAATTTAATCAGGCTACTGAAATGAAAAAAGAAAGTGTTAGTTTCCTGAACTGAAAAAATCTATGTAAAAGCATTTTCATTTAAACCTTTGGAACTAGCAGAAGTTTAGAAGATTAATGAAATGGCTGAGTCTTGGAAAAGAAAAAAAAGAAAAAAGAATGCTCACTCACATACTATGGTAAACTATAACCATTTGCAGATTTTTCTCTGGCTCGCACGACTTCACTGACAGCTTCCAAAAACAGTGGCATGCAGTTGACAGTTTCATTGCTTTTTGAGTTTTCATGGGCATTGATGATGTCTTTGTACTGTATCATTAAGTCACATTTCCTTAGACTGTACTACACTACTAACTTCTGACCTGCCTAAGATTGTTCTGTAAGTGAAAGAGATAGAAGATCCAGATATTTCTGTAGTAGGAGAGCCTACTGTCACCCTAGGCCAATTCCCTTTTCTTGCCTTTGCCAGATTCTGTAAGAAGTACTAAACATCAGGGAGTGGAAGTGGTCCCATATCTCATTTTAGAGTATAAGAAACAGAACCTTTGTGAGTACCATCAAAAGGCTGTGTTTCTCAGAGCAAGAGAAAGAGAGTTTTTTTTGTCATCCTTTCTTCTGAGTTTATTCTTCCTGACCTTGAAGACTTCTCATAATCATCTGGATCCCCTGAAAATGACATAACACTTAGTACGATGGTGAATGAATGACAAGGATGAAACTTTATCTGTCCATTCATTCATCTTTTTTCCTTTGACTAAGTTAAACAACTAGGCTAGCGGCCTCTTTTTTTTTTTGGGGGCTGAGTTAGTATTAGTGCTACAAGAGGAAATTTGGCCAGGGCATTGGGAAACTTCCCTTGCTCTTTTTTGATAAGTGCAAGAGGATCTTTTGCATTCAGCTGAGCTACCACCATCTTAAGCAGATTGGACCTTGGTTTAACATCTCATCTGAAGAATATCACACACAGGAGTGCAGCATCAGTAATCTGAAAATCAGTTAAACTGGACAGCCCCAAGAATGCAAAAGGAGGCAAGATTACTCCTGTGACTAAAATTCTATAGGATGTTTGAAATGGTAATAGATTGCATCCAAACACAGGCATCAGCCCCTTGGTCTGCTGAGTTATTAAATTAATGTCATGCAGACAGCTATAATTCAGTCATTTAAAACCTGACAAACCAAGCTTGGCACTGCCTTCTACTACTTTGAAAAAGGTTTTCACATGGAAGTCTTCCTTTTGAGTGGAAATAGAGGTTACTGCATAGGTTTAGGAAGAAAGTTTCTGCATTTAGTACTTTAGCGGTCAGAGCCACTAATTACATAGTTCATGTCTTAACATCAACTCCATTCTGAAACAGGGTCCCTATACATTAATGAAAATGTCACGTACTGTGGAGAAGAATGAGCTACAGCATATGGAAAAGACTAGAGCATAATATGTTTACACATAATAAATGTTCCTTTGACATGTAGATGCAGTGGATTAGGGGTCATGCTTGCATGATGGAAAATCTACCATGAAATAAGTGAAAGAGTAATAGAAAGAAAAGAAACCATGGCAAACGTTTTTCATTTCCGTGCGTTATGTATGTATGGGTTCACTTCTGATGCTCAAAATACTGAAACATTGAATTTCAGTATCTCTAGACCAGAAGAATGAAAGTGCAGTTTGTTGAAACTGCACTTTGTCGAATCTGAGAATATCGAATGTGTGGTAAGTATTTCCCGGTGCATGTGTGTATATTGTGCTGTGTCTTTAAGATGTAGTGGTGTGTGAGTGTTGAAGATGGTGGTCGGTGTGCTGTTATGTTCGGAAATGTAGGTAAGTGTGTAGTAGTTAAGGATTTAGGGGTAGGTATGTATTTTTGTTATATGTTTGGATGTTGTAGGTGCAGTTTAGGGTAGGTTGGTGAGGGTGTGTGTATAGATGTTGAGTGTGGTGATTGTTTTACATGTGTGGTGTGTGTGTAATGGGAGTGTAGGGCTCATAGAGATAGGTGTGTTTCTGTTTTTATGTTAGTGTGACCTCGAAGTTGATATATGTTTACCCTCTGCTTAAATATAGACTAGTGTGTTTTGTTTAATTGTTTTTGTTTTGTGTAGTTTTATGTCAGGGGAGGGTTTGGTGTTTTACATGTTGGTATTTTGGGTTTTCTTGGTTGTGGAGTTTCGTCCTTCTTGTCTCGAGTTACTGAAATTCGATATTTCAGTATTCGAGCATCATAGGTGAATATATATATAGATATAGATATATATATATATATATATATATATATATATGTGGATCTATTTCAGTATATCGAACTTTTACTAGTTCGAACCACATATGGCCGAGACCATATGTTCGAACTCGTAAAAGTTTGAACACTGAAGTAAAACCACATAAAACCAAAAAACACAAAACTAAACGTCTATAACAGGGGGGCTACCCCCACACACCCCTTACTTAAATATGCCAACTCCGAGATCACACTACATTGTGGAAATGGGAAATCTTCCCTTTCCACTCTGTACAGAAATCTCCATTAAGTCAGATCGGACTTTTACAAGGCCGAACATATGGTCTCGGCCATATGTGGTTTGAACTTATAAACAATCTACTGAAGGGGACCTATGAATACACACACACACACACACACACACATATATATATATATATATATATATATATATATATATATACACACACACACACACACACACACACACACACACACACACACACACATATATTTATGCACACACATGGGATCACTACTAAATCTCAAAATTCCACAATCCCAAGGACCAGAATCTCGAGGTTGCGGAATCTCGAAGATAAAAAAAAAAACAAAAGTAAACAAAAAAACATTGTCTAATGTATATTTAGGGGGGCAAGCCCCCCCAGCACCCCCCACACCTCCTGCAACTTAAATGTACCAACTCCGAGATCGCACTACAGGGGAGTGAACAGAAAAGTTTCTGTTCCGCTCTGCATAGCACTATTTTGCTGTTCACTCCACTGTACTGCGATCCCGGAGTTGGTATGTTTAAGTTGCTAGGAGGGTGGGGGGTGCAGGGGGGCTTGCCCCCCTGCATATACGTTAGAACATGTTGTCTTTTTATGTTCGAAATTCCACAATCTCAAGATTCTGGTCCTCTGGATTCAGAGTCTCGGGACTGTGGAATTTCGAGATTTAGTAGTGATCCCATACACACACACACACACATATATATATATATATATATATATATATATATATATATATATATATATGTGTGTGTGTGTGTATATATATATATATATATATATATATATATATATATATATATATATATATATATATATAAAAATATAAAACCCAGCGCTTGGTTACATTTATTGTTCCCCCAACATTTCTGTCAGAGCATTCTGGTGAATTTTTAAAATCTTCCTGCTTGTTACACTCCTAAAAATGATGTCAACAATTACATCTGTCTTCCCCATCACACCTGTAGCATTTGCTATCTACATGAGGAAAAATCATCTAAAGTCTACATGTGTTATACAAATAGCTGTACAAACATTTCAGTGCAAAAATCTTTAACTTTCAGGATGTTGTTAAGTGCTTAGAAGCCTTGCAAACTTCTCCCATTGTTCCTTTGCAAGTTGCGTTTCTGTTCTCTTTTCCTAATCTTTTCTAACCCCCACTTATTGATTTATATTACAGTTATTGTACAGTGTTTTATATGCCATACTAATTATTTCTTTTTAACAGCAGATTCTGTTTTAGAGTTAACTAAAAACTTTACCAGAGCTGTTTTTTCACTTAGCACTCCTCTGTCCCTTTCTCTTTCCCTGTACTATATCAATCCCTGATAGCAAAGATAGTCTGTAAACTGCAGTCCAGACTTCTGCTTAGCCTCATTCCAATCCATTAGCTTTCTGTCCCAAGTCCATCCAGAGATGTTTGCGCCTAAAGCCTTGGTTTCGTTGCTGATTTCCTCCAGTCCCCTCATGTTTTTCTTCAATACTCCTACTTCCTTTTCCAATTTTTGGGCTGGCTTAGATGTCCTTCAAGAATGCAACTGCAGTCATAACATGTGGGTTGTCCTGCCTGAGGCAGCCCTCGTCGGCCGGATTCCAAAGTCTGGGTCCGGCGTCAGCTGATGTCGCACTTCTCTCCGACGTCAGAGCGGCTGGAGTACATAAGCATCAGCCGACGCCATTTTCTTCAGTCTTTCTTGCCGCGCGGTGCCCGAAGCAGAAGCAGTTCGCAAGTGCCGGTCGGTCAGCTCCTGTATTCTACGATACCGAAGTCATCAAAAAAGCTAAGTACCCCGTTGGGGACCTTTTCTTGCCTCAGCCGATGTCAGAAATTACTGAAAAAGTTAACAATTGTCTTTCTTGTGGTAAACAAATACCTCATAAGGATTTTCACTCTTACTGTCTCCCTTGCCTGGGCCCAGACCACGACGTCTCGGCCTGTGTGGCCTGTGCTCGCTTCAACAAGCCCACTCTCAGGCGCCGGGCGGAGTTCGCTGAAGATTTTTTCAGCGATAATTTTGCTTACACCATGCCGTCGGATCTTCCGACATCGCAAATGCCCAAAAAGCGAAAAGACCGGGACTGACATCCTCGGCCCGCGTCTACCACCGACTCCACTCCAAAACCTAGCGCGAGTGCTCCGGTTCCCTCTGAGATGGTCTCTCCACCGCTCCGAACCGAAGACACCGCAGTACCGACGACTCCGATTCCAGACATTACTCCGACGCCAGTTATAGATTTTCCTCCGGATACCGAAACCGAGGAAATGCCCGAGACCATTGCTGTAGACAAGGTCACTCCTGCACGTGGAGCTGCCAGGCCCCCTATGGCCATGTCTATTAAGGCCTACACTAGGGCTAAGGCAGCCAGCAAAACCAAGCATATTACTTCTAAACCCTTACCTCAGCCGACTCCAGAGACACAAATTATGTCCATGGCTGCTGATTTGATTTCCATGATTAGAGGTTCACAGGCCCATCCTGAGAGAGGATCCCAGCCTCCTCCTGATAAAAGGCCCCGGGTTGAACCCTCTGACCCTACACATTCAGATGAAGAATCTGAGGGCTCTGTCCACTCTGATAGCCAGGAAGAGCTCTTCCAGACCTATGAGGACTCGGATGCAGAAGATTCCATCCCCTCGGCCTCCCCTCCTGAGGATATTTCTTTTGGGGAAGTTCTGCACACCATGAGGGAACATTTCAAGTGGCAAGGTCAGGAATATTCTGATTCTAGGAAATGCCTCAGCACAGGCCCTTAGCTATTCCTCCTGTACTTTGTGTTCTGGATGATTTGTATTCTGACTCTAGTGCTACCCCGGATTCTCTTCCTCCTGCTCCAGCCAAGCCAGACAGGTATTACAGGGTCCCAGAAACTCATTCCCATTTATTCAGGGCCCACATTGCTGATTTGGAAACTATTTCACAGGGGCCTAAAGGGGTTTCAGCCTCCACCTCAAAAAATCCTTTGCCCTCCAACAGGGAAGCTAGGTCATTAGAGAGATGGGGCAAAAAGGTTTACACATCCACTACCTTATCTATGAGAGCCTTAAATTGCCTTTTCCATATGTTACAATATCAGGATTATCTGTTAGAAGATTTACAAAAAACATTAGCCACTCCTGAGCCTTTAGACAGGAAGACTTTGCAGGAAGCTGTACATAACACTCAGCAAGTAAGCAATCATTTCCTGCAGTGTGGATATGATGCACTGGAAGCTTCATGTAGGGCAGCTATGACAGGGGCAGTCATTCGTAGACATGCTTGGCTAAAAGATCAACCTCTACCAGATCATGTAAAAGCAAAACTTCTGGATGCACCTTTGGAAAAGAACAAGCTTTTTGGTGCAAATGCTAAGGATGTGTTAAAGACCATCGAAGAAAAAGCAAAATCAGTCCAGACTGTGAAAGATTTCCTCCAGGTTCAACCCCCCAGATTCAGTAGGAATTGGCCTTCAAAAAACTGGTCCTTTCCTAATCCAGAAAAGTTTCAAAGGGGTAAGAACAGACGTGGCCGAGGAAGAGGCCAATACAGAGGCCCTTACAGGGGACGACAATGGCAGCCAGGAAACCAAAGAAGTGACGCAGGGGTTTCACCTGCCCCACAACCACAATCTCAATGACTTTCCTCTACTACCGCCTACCAGGGAACAACTGGAAGCTCCCTTGGGCGGGAAATTATCTCTGTTTGCAGAGAACTGGCACAGACTGACAAAGGACAAATGGATTTTGGACATTATAGACTGAGGGTACAGGTTTCATTTTCATACCTTACCAAGAAAACAAGGCATGCCAAACCTGCCACAAAATCAGAGGGCAGAGGCTATCAAGCAAATCACTCTGCTGATTCGGATGAAAGCAATAGAAAGAGTTCCACAACAAGAACAAGACCAGGGGTTTTACTCAAGACTGTTCCTTGTTCCAAGAAAAGAATCTCAATGGAGACCAATACTGGACTTGTCCGCATTAAACACCTTTCTCATAGTACCAAAGTTCAAAATGCTGACTCTACAGCAACTCCTTCCCATGCTGGGCAAGGGGTCATGGCTGATTACTCTGGACCTCAAGGAGGCATACCTGCATGTCCCTATCAGACACAGCTGCAGAAGATACCTCAGATTTCTTGCAGGGCCAGAGCATTATCAATTCTCAGCATTGCCATTTGGCTTATCTACTGCGCCCAGAGTATTTACAAAATGCCTGGCTTCAGTAATTGCTCATTGCAGGCTCCAGGGTATACAAATTTACCCGTACCTGGACGACTGCCTCATACAAGCGGACGACAAATTGATGTTGACAAAAACCTGGATTATGTCATACGATTACTTCAAGCTCTGGGATACACAGTCAACTTCCAAAAGTCAAGACTGCAGCCATCCCAGCAAATAATCTTCTTAGGAGCCAAACTAGACACAGCCTCTCAGATGGCTTACCTGACAGAAGACAAGCAAGAGAAGTTAACTCATTACTTCAAAGGTCTAGCAAAACTCACCCAGATGACTGCAAGGAGATTCCTACAGGCCCTGGGTTACATGGCATCCTGCATTCTCCTGGTTCCAGTCGCAAGACTACTCATGAGAAAGCCTCAATGGTACCTAAAAAGCATTTGGTCTCAACACAGCAACAACTTGGAGACAATCATACCACTCATTCCATGCCTACAAAAGGAATTCCTATGGTGGGCCTCTGTGAGCCAGGCAAACACAGGTATGTCATTCAAAAAACCACAGATAACACAGACCATGACTACAGACGCCTCAGACCTTGGATGGGGGGGTGCACATGGAAGGCAGGTGTATACAAGGACAATGGTCTCCAAAGGAAACACATCTGCATATAAACCAAAAGGAAATGCTGGCAGTAATGCATGCCATCGAGGCCTTTCAACACCAACTCCAGCAAGGCCATTTAATGATACGGACAGACAACACCACTGTGATGTGGTACATAAATAAGCAAGGGGGCACCCACTCTTACCCTCTTTGCAGACTGACAATGCAGCTTTGGGAGAAATCACTGAGCCTAAACATCCAGTTACAGTCCCAGTTTGTTCCAGGAAAAGACAATGTGTTGGCGGACAGCCTAAGCAGGAATTTCACAGATCCACACGAGTGGAGGTTACATTCGAAGGCCTTCAGACAACTCACTTCGACATGGGGCAAGCCAGAAGTGGACCTGTTTGCCTCTCACCTCAACCATCTTCTACCAAAATTCTGCACAAGGACATACCATCCAAAAGCTTGGAAAATAGATGCCCTCTCATTCAACTGGAACTCCCTAGCAATCTATGCATTCCCACCTCTGCCACTGATGACCTCAGTATTACTAAAGATCAAAGCAGAGAAACCCAAGGGAATCATAATAGCTCCGGACTGGCCAAGACAACACTGGTACCCACTACTACGGAGCATATGTCACACCAGGAGGTGGGCCCTTCCCCAGTGGCCTCTACTTTTGACTCAACACAATTTCGAAACACTGCATCCAAATCTTCAGACACTGCAGCTAACAGCCTGGGAGATCCCATAAATAATTTCAGCTTATCTCTCTCCAAGGAAGTTCAGCGGATACTAACAGAGGCTCGAAGACCATCCACCAGAAAGGTTTACTTAGCAAAGTGGAAAAGATTCAGCATTTGGAATACCAGCAAGGGACATGATGCATCATTGTTGAACATCCCACTCATCTTGGAATATTTGGCAGATATGTTAAAGAACGGCCTCTCATATTCTTCCATAAAGATGCATGCATCTGCTATTTCAGCTAGATACAACACTGATCCACCTGTTTTTTCTCACCCCTTACTAAGGCAATTCCTCAGGGGAATCAAGAACATTAAGCCACCAAGAAAGGCCCCGGTGCCAGCCTGGGACCTCAATTTTGTCTTAGAAAAACTGACCCTACCTCCTTTTGAGCCAGCAGCTTCAGTTGACTTACAATTTCTCTCATGGAAGACAGCTTTCCTGTTGGCAATTACTTCAGCAAGAAGGGTTTCGGAGCTACAGGCCCTAATGGCAATACCACCCTTTATTATTTTCCACAGAGACAGGGTCTCATTAAGGACCAACCCTACTTTTATGCCAAAGGTGGTATCTAGGGTTTCTTTAAATCAAGCCATTCATCTGCCTGCTTTCTTCCCCAATCCTGAGAATAAGGGGGAAAGACTGTTACATACCTTGGACATTCACAGACAACTTCGATACTACCTGGACAGAACCAAGGCCAGTAGGAAGTCTGAACAAATTTTTGTAGCTTACGCCCCTGCAGTCCAAGGAAAAGCAATTTCAAAACAGACTATTTCTAAATGGATTGGACATTGCATCAGATTCTGTTATTCCTTTCATGGAAAGACTGTTCCAGCCAATGTCAGACCACATTCCACCAGAGCTACAGCCACCTCTACAGCATTCTTAAGAGGGGTGCCTACCAAGGACATTCTAGAAGCTGCTACATGGAGCTCCGTGCATACATTCTCCAAACACTACAATCTCCCTCTATACTCCAGATCCAGAGCAGGCTTTGCTTCGGCAGTCTTGCAAGGTTTGATTGCCACACCATCTTTTTCCTAGAGCATTCCTCCTCCCCCAGCTAAGCTATGGTATTCTACCCACATGTTATGACTGCTGTTGCATTCTTGAAGGACATAGTACAGTTTTGTACCTACCATAAATGTAGATGTCCGATAGACATGTAACTGCAGTCGGATTTTCCCTCCCTCCATACCCCTCTATGCCTAGGGTCCACTCCTATCCCTGTTACTCTTAGCTGGGGATATCTGTTATGGTGTATTTGTTTTATTGCTCATTTATTTGTTTGGAATCTTGTTTTTGTCTTCCAATTTGATTACAGCCTTCCTTGGAGGGCACCTGGCATCTGGGGCAAGAAACACTGAAGAAAATGGCGTCGGCTGATGCTTATGTACTCCAGCCGCTCTGACGGAGAGAAGTGCGACATCAGCCGACGCCGGACCCAGACTTTGGAATCCGGCCGACCGAGGGCTGCCTGAGGCAGGACAACCCACATGTTATGACTGCAGTTGCATGTCTATCGGACATCTACATTTATGGTAGGTACAAAACTGTACTTTCTTACAGTATGTTTTTTGCCACTTATGAATATAATATTTTGTATGGGTATTATTTTCCTTGAGGATTTCTCATATTCTCACACACACACACACACACACACACACACACACACACACACACACACACGCTTTTCCACCTTCTCCTTGTATGTGTATAAACCTTAACTGCAGAGCTCTAAAGTATCCCTTCAAATAAGGTAACCCTTAACTACCTTGCTCAATGAGGAGAATCTGCTTATCCCACTTAACTCTTAACCCTCCTCCACTCCCAAATCAGTTTTTTATTAACTGTCATCCGCAACTTCTGTGTTTGATAAAAATGTGCATGAACTGCAAATAAGACTAAGGAGACTAAAGACTTTTTCAACGCTTCTATGTTACTATTCAAATCCATAATCAAGAGGGTAGATGCAATATCTTTAAAAAGCACGCGAGGTTGTACATGCATGTATAAATTCCAGACATGTGCAATCCGTGCAGTCAGAGAGTGAGCATGCATGATCACAGTTGTTAGTTTGTATACAAGTTACTTAAGTTAAAATCAGTAAGCCTCTATACTCAGTAGTGATGTGTTTGTATAAAATAAAGCTGCTTAAACAGAATCCGCAAAGACTCTTCTATTGTGTCCGAGGTAGGAGAGGGACATGGTGTCAGAACTGGGATCGAAGAGAGAAGAATATTTAGAGCCATGAGGTGCAGAGATGACAGTGAAGGCAAAACTGAGAGAAAAGAGCACAAAGAGCCAGAACAAAATCTAAGGTAATGGGAAATAGCACAAACTATTTATTTGATATGAAAGACAAAACAGGGCATTACAAGGGCATAAACCACATTATCAGGAAAGCAGAAAGCACACAAAGGTTGTTAACTAAAGAAAATTTTAAAATAAAAACATTTGATAAAATGTGCATGTTTAAAGCAAAACAAGCATGTTTAAAGCAAAATGAGTGTCTTTAAAGCAAAGCTGGGCATGTTTAGAGCAAAATGAGCACAAGAAAAGTACATTTGGGCATGAAAAGGGCTTAAACAAGCAAAACGAATGTAATAAGAGAAAAAAGGGCACATTAAGAGAAAATAAAGCAAAGCAACTGTATGTATTTTGGCAAAGTCCTATGTTTTTGTATAAGTACTACTTTGTATTGTATCAAGGGCATAACTAAAGTTATTCGAAGCTTCTTAAAGTGTGTAAAAGTGCTTACAGTGTGTGTTTATTATTGTGCATTTGTTTCAAAGAGTTTATACTGTGCAAAGTGCAACTGTTTCTTGAAACACAAAATATGCCCATTTCAAAAAGTGTGCTGGGCATGTCTATTTGCAAAGTGTTGCCATTGCAGAGTGCTTCTTGTAATGTAAAGAGTTGCCTAGCAAGGTACCGCCATTTTGGGGACATTTCAGTGTGCTGCTTGCAGTTATTCACAAAGTGCAATTACTTGGAAAAATTATTGAGTTTTGGGCCAGATATTCAATTTATTTACATTGTGCAGTTACTTGACATGTTTCTTGTACTGATAAAAGATGTTTTCTTGCAAAAGACGACATTACAAGAGTATTGCAGTGCTCGTGAGTTCATTGGCGTCATAGAGGTATTGAATGTTTCTTAAAAATGATGGTAAATGATCTTAGCAAATCATTATAAATGACTTTAGCATTTTAGCCTTTCCAGCAACATTACAAAAATACCAAAGCACCCGAGAATTTTATTTCATAAAGTCCAGTTATTCAAAGGTACTTACGAGTTTGTTCATTTGTATGATTACGGAAAGCCCAAAAGGTGTAAGTTCAGACCAGAAAGGCATTAAACAAATACTGGCAGTAATTTCTGGCATATGTGCATGTATGTATGTTTGTGCTTATTTGCAAAACCCTTCGCTGGTATGTGTTAATATGGCAGACGTACTTTGAAGGCCCCTACCACTTGTATTTGATCAGAATATTGCAGAGAATTGGAGAATATTTGAGCAAGAGTACAATATTTTTTTACAAGCGGCTTATGCAGATAAAGATGCACGCACCAAAACATTCATTTTGCTATACCTAGCTAGATCAGAGGCCATAGAAAAAGAGCCTTCATTTGTGTATGCACCAGCAGTATATGAAGGAGAAAGTGCAGACCATCATATTGCTGTACAAGCTGAATCAAGGGAAGAGAAATGTCTAACCCCTAGACGAATATTACATTAGAGAGGCATTGTTTTACACAAGAGATCAAAAACCAGGGGAAACATTTGCAGCTTATATAGCTGACTTGAGAAACAGAGCTAAAATGTGTCACTTTGGTCATTTAAAGGAGGAGCTGATAAAGGACAGGCTTGTGTGTAGTGTTCATAGTGCTGCTGTGAGAAAGATTTTATTTTGTGGCGGTGATTTAACATTAAGCAAAGCCATAGACATTTGTCAAAGCAATGAGGTGACGGAAAAACACACAAGTATGCTTGTGAGTGACAAGAGCATGGTTTCAGTTAGCTCCAGAGCAAATGTAGATAGCATGCAACCTGGCAAACAAGAGCAGCCCTAAGCATATGACAGCTACAGGGTTTCCAAAGAAGGCACATGGCTTTCCAGAAAGTTCTAAGAAAGGAGCTCACTCCAGGTCAGTGCAGTACAAGCATGAATCGACAAAACCCAAGTCTAGCTTTATTGTTAACTGTCACAATTGTGTTGTGAATCTTGAGTCTAAAAGAGAGAAGTTCTCAGCATTTGGTCAGCAATGTCACAAGTGTAAAAAATGGAACCATTTCCAAAAGTTTTGAAAATCAAGTAAGCCTCAAACAGTTGTAAAGAAAGGTCACACAAAAAGCAAGTTGATCAAGTAGAGCCAAAGTAGTCAGCTTTCTATGTCGATGGTGGATCAGTGCTTGGTGAAGGAATTGATGCAGTAGTCTTATTAACAAGAAGTGAAGTATTTTGTACTGTCTGGATTAATGGGAAATCCACAGAGCTGAAAGTAGACACTGGTTCAAACTGTAATGCTATATCAGCAGACACATTTGCGAGAGTGAGAACTAACTAACGACTCAATGTAACCAGTAGTCCGAGACTTGTTGCTTATGGAGGTAAAGAAATACAAACCGAAAGTTCAGTGATGCTTTCACGTCATTTGGACGAGAACTGTTACAACTGGTTATTCTATGCAGTCCAAAGACCAGTGCACTATTTATTGGGTCTCAAAGATAGTATAAGAATGAATATGCTTTATTTTGCTAAAGAAGTTCATCATGTAAGTGCATTTCCGAATTCTAATTTTTCCGAAGCCATTCTCTCAGATTATGCTGATGTTTTCTGTAAGATTTGATAATGCTGTACTGCATAGTAATTAGCAGGAAGCACTGTATACAATGAGACTGAGAAGTGAATCTTAATTACCCAAGCTTGTGCTGAGTAGGTGTCAGTATCTCCTTTATGGACCAAGTCTTGTGCACTCAGATTGAATTCTCCAAACACTGTAGTTCATTTATTAACATTTTATTAGATGTTCACAATATCTGAATACTGTCTCCATTAACAGTACTGATAAACAGTTCAAGTTGCTGCACATTATTCTGATTGTCCCAAACAACGTAAACTGCCATAGTCTCTAGATGACCTGTTTTCTGTACTCAGGCTCGAGTGTTTGTCATCTTCTCTGAAGTAACAGGTCGAACAAACTTATTAACCTTAACTGCCCTGCTATCCTGAACACAAAATATTATGTTCGCTTTTTCAGTAATTTTCCTCTATTGACTATATCCACACCCCTAACCTTGATCCTCAGGCTACATCTTGTTTTTTATCTTAACTTATATCTTGATTCTTTCCTTGAGAAAGGAACATAACAAGAACTGTCTGCAATCTTCCCTGGAGAAACTCTATTTCAGCAAGGTCAACATTCAGTGGAAGATTCTTTGTTTCTGCTTTCTAAAATGTATGCATAAACGAAACACCATTTCTAGGCTTATTTTATTCTTTACCCTGTCTAATGTCTTATAACTACTGTACAATGAAAAATCCTGATCTAACAGTTGCCCCTGAGGTCCCTTCATGAAAGTCTACTGGGACCTACTTCTGTAGTTACCTTATGTTTATATTGCTAACTACTATATTTAGCTTTTATGCTACTTATAATCTGAAAATAAAATAAAAAAATTATTTGGTAAACCTGCAATTTTAATTGTGGCCACTAGGTGTCACTTGAGCATTTTTGCCCTGTTTGAATTGAAATCTTTTAACGTTATGATTTGAATAACTTGCAATTTTAAATTTTACCACCAGGTGTCACTTGAGCATTTATGGCCTGTTTGGATTGAAATCTCTTAACTTTATGATTTCATTTCATATTACCTAGATTTATAGTCTATAGAGTATTCCAGTGAGTGATATATTTAAAACTTGTACATTATTTAACCCCCTTTTTTCTGGAGGAAGAGGTCCTACAACATTTATTTGTATACTGTACCATGCTTTCTGAAACTGGCACTATCTGCATCTGAGGTTTTTAAAACCTATACTTTATGATAGGCCAAAATTCCTGAAAACCTACATAACTTAGTAGCTGATGGTTGTACTTTATTATCTGCTTAGCCATTAATTTTGGCATGTAGAGCAAAAGTGCCCCTTGTTATATTCTATACTCATACAACCTTACTCCAGGGACTGAACTGGCAACTTTGCATTGTGCCCTGTTATTAGCATTTTCTTGCATGTCTTAGACCTTTGCCAGATTTGCCTGAACTGTTGAGCCCACGTGACTCACCTTTCTTATACCTTTTACCTTAATTTTCTTTTACTGCATTGGATATAGAGGAAATCCCCTTTGTGGCAGTTTTTCCTGCCACTTGTTGTATAGCCTGTCAAGCATGATGGCTATTTTATGAATACTAATTGAAATCTGCACTAAAAAGATTATAAATGGTCTTTAAGCATAATTACCATATTATGTGTTAACTTGTGTCTCTACATTTTATTTAAATTTGTTTTGTAACGCTACTTACCTTTTAACTTTTATGAATATTTATGAGCTATAATAATTTACTAAAACCTATACTTTCTGTATTTTAAATTTGTACCTTTGCATTGTTTGTTAGTGTCCTTAATTCCTGACTAATGTAAAGTGCACTGCAATTTGTAAACGTGCACTGTAATCTGTAAACTAATTAACAAATTAAGCCTTCCCTGTTATGCCTTGAGTGCATTGAATAACTATCACTACCTATTCTTTAAGCCTGTAAAAAATAATTGTTACTTTACCCTTAACTAGTGACTGAATAATGTAATAAGCCTGTTACAAATAAGTTTGTCACTTTACCCTTAACTAATGACTAAATAATGTGAAGTATTTCAGATTTGACTGAAATGTACTATACTGAGCACATAGATGAATATGAATGTTATATCCTGAAACTTGACTGATATTTACATTAGCATATACTGAACATTTAAAAATAGCTCTGTATATTTTGAAACCTAACTAAACTAAAAGAATAAAAGCATAACTGAAGCTGGTACATGTTATATCAGAACTAACACAATTGTCTGAAACATGAGAACATTTTGACAGTGCTACCTGAATACAAACTGAAATCCATTTGAACACAGATAGACTGAAAACTACTACTGCTGTACAATTGTTAAAACATGAGTACATTGTCTGAAAACATCCATACTTACTTTAAGCATTGAAGAAATAAATAAAACACATATACAGTCAATTTCTGTCCCACATTTCTTTGCCAAATGTTGTTCTGCATCGTTCCAGTCACTGATGAAGTAAAGGAAGGCCTGCTTTAATGTTGGTTTCCTTTTTATAGTTAGGCCTTGTAAACCTCTTTTTTCATTTCTTGTGCAAGCTGGTTTTAGTATCAGGTCCTTAAAATAATATTTGCATCTTTAACAATTATAATCTGATAGCATTGCTTATCGCCCTGACTTTATTTACATTGTATCTGCATGAAATGCAGCTTTAACATCTATAAACTGGCAACATTCCTTGCTGTATTGACTTTATTTACATGTTTTCTGCATGAAATGCAGCTTTAACAATTATAAACTGGCAGCATTGCTTGCTGTGCTGACTTTATTTACATTTTTCTGCATAAAATAAACATACATTCTTCTGCATGAATAAACATTTGCTGCTAATAAGTTCTTGCAAGTCTGTAGACAGACTGACACAATACTTAATTTTGACATAATATAATTTTTTAAAATGGTACTGTCACACTGGGGATGTCACAAGAATTCTGCTGTTATTCTTTTTTCAGGCTGATTGGCTTCATTTAAAAATCCAATCTCCAAAGGCTTGCTACTGACTGCAATTACCTTTGACCTTTTAAACCCGATAGAGTGAAAACTGTCTTAATGAAATGCATGGTCAGCTATCCTTTTTAACCTGGAATAAAGTCAAATATATCAACTGATTTAGTGCTGAACTATCATAACCTTTATACATATTTTGAAAATCTGGTATGTCACTGGCAACATTAACCTGAGCTACTGCATACTTTTGATTATCCTTTGGGCTCGAACTTTGTACAGTACTTACGTAATTTTCCCAGTCATTAACCAAATTATGCAAACTTCCAGTTGTATATTCCATGAAGTTAGACCCAGAGGTCACTCTAGTAGTCAGACCAGCAAAAAGAGTTCTGATAAGTATGCAAGATAGAGTTAAGGCTCAGTTGGATAAAATGGTGCAGCAAGGTGTGATTTGTCCATTGACAGAACCAACTGAGCAGGTGTCATCCATGGTAGCCGCTCATAAAAAAGGCTCAGTCGAAATCAGAATATGCATTGACCCAAGAGATCTGAACAAAGCATTAAAAAGACCAAATCATCCAATGTGCACAGTCAAAGAAGTTGCAGCTCTAATATCGAATGCCACTGTATTTTCTGTTTTGGATGCAAAGAGTTCATTTTAGCAAGTGATGCTGGATCGCAAATCCTAATTTCTAACTACTTTTGGTACTCCATTTAGCAGATACAGATTCTTAAGGATGCCCTTTGGAACAAGTTCTGCAAGTGAAGTCTTTCAGCGTGCAATGGAGTAAATTTTTTCGGGTTATCCTTGTGCTGTAATAATAGATGATCTACTGGTTGGAGGCAAAGATGAAGAGCATGACAAAAACCTCAAGAAAGTTCTAGACAAGAGCACATGAAGTAAACTTGAATCTCAGTCCTCTGAAGTTCAGATTCAGACTTCCAGAAGATATGTATGTAGGACATTTGTTTATAAGTACAGGCTTGAGACCAGACCCAACCAAGCAAGTACCTATTCTTAAGGTGTCAGCACCAGATAATGTACAAGCTTTACAGAGTTTCCTGGGCATGGTCAACTGCTTAGACAAATTCATACCAGACTTCAGTGTGTTGACAGCACCTTTAAGAGAGCTAACATACAAAAATGTTACATGGTCATGGTTGGAACAGCACCAGAAGGCATTTGACAACCTCAAGCAGAAAATTGCCACCCCACCTACATTAAGGTACTATGATGTGACTACACCAGTTACTTTTTCCTGTGATGCTTCAAAATTTGGTCTAGGCACAGTTATACATCAAGAGGACAGACCAGTAGCCAATGCATCTAGAACACTAGCCCAAACTGAGATGCAGTATGCTCAAATTGAGAAGGAGCTTTTGGCAAGTATTTGTATGTTCTATGTTTCATGATTATATTTATGGTCGAGCTATTCAGATTGAAACTGACCACCAAACTCTAGTTACTATTCTAAAGAAGCCATTGCATTCCACTCCAGCAAGTTTACAAAGAATTATGCTTAAATTGCAAATGTACAATTTCAAAATGGTCTACACCAAAGGCAAATTCCTTTATCTGGCTGATACCTTATCCACATCACCCAGATGTGCAACAGAACAGCTTGATGCAGAGAATTTTGACTTTGATGTGATGTCAGTGTGTAATTTTTCTACCACTAGACTTGATGAGTTAAGAGATCACACTCAGACTGATTCAATTTCACAAATGCTGAATCACTATATTAATGTTGGATGTCCACCAAAGCAATCTAGTGTACCACCTGAAGTGCAAACGTATTTTCCTTACAGAGATGAATTGTTGATGGAAGATGGCATTATTTTCAAAGGTCCTAAACTTGTTGTTCCTGCTTCCTTACAACAAGAATATATCCAGATTTTGCATCTTGGTCACGCAGGGTCCATATCCACTAAGAGAAGAGCTAGAGAATTAGTATTTTGGTCTTCATTACTGAAAGACATTGATAGAGTGCTTTCTTCTTGTTCATTATGCAGTAGTACTAAACCACATTTGCAAAGAGAACCACTTCAGCTAAGTCCAGTTCCTGAACTACCTTGGTCTACTGTAGCAACTGATATCTTTGAGTGGAGCTATCAACACTACTTAGTTTTAGACTCTTATTCAAATTGGTTTGAGATTGATCTACTAGCTAACCTAACATCCCACTGCTGGTATTCCTAAGTTGAAACGCCATTTCTCAGTTCATGGTAGTCCACATAAACTTTTTTCTTACAGTGGTACTCAAGTCACTAGCCAGTTGTTTCAGAAATTTGCAAAAGAATGTGACTTTGTATATGTCACTAGTAGTCCTGAGTATTCTCAGTCCAGTGGTCTAGCTGAACGTGCAGTGCAGAGTGCAAAACAGTTACTTGAAAGGTCAAAGCATGACAATACTGATGTGTTCTTAAATTTGCTCAATCTCAGAGACATACCCCATGACTATATTCTTGGCTCATCTTCTCAAGACAAATTAGAATGACGCTGCCTATTTCTTCCAGTTTGTTGCAGCCTAAATCTAAGAACAATGAATCCATCAAGGCTCAATTGTTTAAGAAGCGTAATATCCAGAAATCTAGTTACAACAAAGCGAACGGATTACTTTGTCCGTTGAGGGGAACGTGAGCTGGTACGAATTCGGACAACAAAAGGTTTTGATCGAATAGGACAGATTACAGGCATCTGTGCCAAGCCGAGATCCTACTTGGTAGTAAGGATGTGGAGTATAGGAGGAACCGCAGACATCTTCTTCCTGTACCAGAATCATCATCATCATCATTGCAATCACAACATTGTTTCTGTGATGCAGACTCAAGAGTCTAAGAGTGAATCAGACACTTGTTTCCAGACCAGAATGTGTTTAAAATTCTGATTCCATTCCAGAAAATGATTCGGAAATTTGACAGGTCAATCATTTTGCAGAAACCATTCAAGTTGCTAAATCCAATTCCCAGTTTTATGTCACATGATATGGATGAGCATCTAAGCCTATTGTGAAATACGCAGCAATGTGGACTTGATTGTATCTACATGTGTATTTAGTATTGTATAATGCATGACTAAGGATTACCCGTGATTTCTGCATGCCAAATAGTCTCATAACAATTGTATGATCTATTACTCAAAGTGGGAGGATGTAGATCATAGTGCAAGTGTGTGCATGCTCTATCTTTAAGAAGCATGCGAGGCTGTACATGCACATATAAATTCTAAACATGTGCAATCCCTAGTGCCATTTTTAAGGAGCAGCCAGAGAGAGTGCATGCATGATCACAGTTGTTCGTTTGTATATAAGTTACTTAAGTTAAAGTCAGTAAGCCTCTATAGTGATGTGTTTGTATAAAATAAAGTTGCTTACACAGAACCTAGAAAGACTCTTCTATTGTGTCTGAGGTAGGACAGCGGCAAAGAGCTTTCATTTTCTCAGTTTTTTTGTAGTTTTTCCTCAGATGTCCTTAGCTGCAGTAACAGAATCCTTTTTAATCCATATACCTAAATACTTTATCTTAGCATGTCCCCATAAGTTTAGATATTGCTAAGTCATTTCATATGTGGGTGCATATGTCCTATCTTCATTTGTTTTATATCTTCAAAAGACTTGAACGTGTCTAAAACATTCCCCAATACCGAAATATCCTCTTCGGAATTTATGAAGTACGAAAGTATATGATCTGCAAGTAAGGCTGATTTTTCTTGAGTACCCTTCATTGAATTTGTGAATTCCTTATTTTCTTTGCCAGCAGCTCTAAATATGAGCCATGTAACAGTGAGGAAAGAGGACATCCCTGCAGGAGTTCCTCTGTTCAAACCTAGCTTGTCAGAGAGCAGCCATCACACCTTAATACTTCCATCTGACCATTCCCTATGTCTATCATCGAATGTAAATGCTGTCATTAATCTCCTCTTAAAATCTCAGCTGACATTATCAAATGTTTTCTCTTCATCAAGACCAACAAACAATAGTGGTGTTTTCTTGTAGTCTGTTAATGTTGTCAAATGTTTGCCTCCCCTCCGCAAAACCACATTGGTCCATATCTAAAATCGTTGCTGTCATATTTACTATTCTTTTATCTCGTATCAATATAAACACTTTATAGTCGTAGTTTAAAATTCAGATGAGCCTGTATGAATCCAGGTCTTAAGGGTCTTTACCCTCTTTGGGTAATAAAGCCACAGCTGCTTTTTTTCTAAGATGCTGGTATCCCTCTTCACCTTTTATATATTGTTAAATAAAACATTCTAGAGCTTTAGTACCATTTACTTGGTGTATTTTTGTCCCCAAATAGATTAGCCTTCCTTTGTTGATTTACTTACACACCAATGCCATAAAAGTAGTGTTTCTGCATCTGTCTGTTTACAGTCCTACCTTTCTGGCTGTATGTTGTCCTTGCTTTCTCCTGCTTTCACTTACCTTAGAGCTCCAAAGTTTCCACTTCTCATGCTGATTGTTTTTCTTTGCACTCATCTCTGAGGTAGGCTAGCCCACTCCGTTTGCCCTCGCTACGCCAGGGCTCACTCCGCTCACCTACTTTACCCCCATTCCCACCCAGCCCTGCATCACCTAGACTTATACAAACACTAACCACTCCCCCTAACTTCTCTCAATCAGCAATCACCATTTGTCCACCTGTCAGGCCTCAGTTAGCCAATACACTATTTGTAACACTCCTCCCTCCCCTCACACAACTCAGTGCAACTTTCCTTGCTTACTCTACACCCAACACACTACACCAACACCCCTCTGTCCCTACATCTTCTTGATCACACCAAGCTGACATAACACTCCCAAACAAAGAATACACACCATGCTCTTTCTCCTACCCACTCTCTGTACCCTACTGCTATCTGCATACTGTCTAACATTCTACACTCACCTACAGATACATGTCCATAGCCCGACACTGTATTATACTAACACCATCCAGTCCTCACTCTCTTACCTTGCCATCTCGTCCCAACTCTACAATCACACACCTGTTGCATACTTCCACTTCAAGCATGTGTTTGCCAGCAGTACCACTAACCACTTCAGCAAACACCTTCATATACTCTCCAACCTTTCATGCAGACATGCACGTGTATCATCACAGATTTTCCATAGTGGTGATATACACCCAAATCCTGGGCCACATAATGCATAGCACACCATCTTCCCTACCATTCCACTTCTTCCTCACATTAAAACTTCAGACCTTCTCATTCTTAATATGAACCTAAGAAGCATAGTTAAGACAATCGGTGACTTTCGTAGAGTCATTGCACAATACTCACCAGACATTCTTATAGCAACAGAAACTTGGCTAAAACCCCATATAAGAGACACAGACGTACTTCCACAAGGTTATTGCGTACACAGGTTAGACAGGATCAGGAAGAAAGGAGGCGGGGTTGCAGTCTTCTACAAAGATAACTTAAGCATAGACTACCTACCCATCAAAAACCCTTATGGTAACAACTTAGAAGTCCTAGTAACATGACTCAGAATCAAGCCAAATAAAAATATTGCCATAATAGCCACTTACATACCTCCCAGCAATGCTTCCACTGCCATTGAGGAACTCATAGCCTGGACAGCCTCAACCTACACCCATGAAACCATTATCACAGCCGATTTCAACTTAGACTGGAACACTTGCACTGGTGATAACCCCTCTACCTTCAAAATCTACATGGTTTCTCTCAAATTGTCTAGTTTCTCACTTGAGTAGATAAATATAACAAAAAGTAATCCGTCTTAGACTGGTTGCTAATTAAAATTACCACCCACAACTATCTCTCCTGATCCATTCCAAATAATTTAAGTGACCATAGACATACCGTCTTAATCCGTCATCAGCTCAACTCACAAGAACCACTGTTTATAAAGTTGTATGAAGTATCAAAAACGTCTCCAACTAAGTATTCTTGGACATGCTTACTAAATGTAAGTGGACACCACTCCATCATCTCCAAGTCAAGCAGGCCGTAACATACTTCAGTGACACATTTCTAGCTATTCTAGATAGCTTAGTACCAACTCGTGTATGTCATGTTAAAAATAAGACATTGCCCTGGATGTCAAAAGAAATGTTTAGACTTCAAAAACTAAGGGACAAAACCTGGTTTCAATATCAGAAAAGAAAAGACATTAAAACTGCAGTCAAACCAAAAAACAACTCAAACTAGACAGAAAAATATTATACATCTATGCAAATATGAAAACAATCACAAAAAGTTCTGGCAGGCAGTTAACTCGCTCTTCCACCCAGGTAAAGCAACAACCCCAGAACCAACAATCAATAACCAAAGCTTGAGTTTTGCCTCACAAATCAACACCTACTTTATAAACACCATCCTCTCCTTAGTTACAGGGAATAATTCCACCCCACCAACTCTTCCACCTAACATGGAAACTAACAACAACTCTTTTGACCTCAAACCTGTCCCAACTAACATCATAAGAACAGTGTTGAAAAAACTGAAACCTTCATCCTTAGCAGCTGACCAACTCCCCAGTGAGTGCCTCAAACTTTCAGCTGATGCCGTAGCTTGCCCATCTCCATTCTAGTAAATAGTTCTATAGCAGAACAGTATGTCCCAAAATTATGGAAAGTTTCCTGTATCACCCTTCTGCATAAAGGAGGAGCATCAACAGAATTAAACAATTACAGACCCGTAGCCATCCTTTCCCCTGTGTCAACATTCTGGAAAAATGTATACATGCTTAATTGCTATAATACCTGCTATCTCACAACCTTATCTCTCTCTAACACCATCAACCAACTCAGAAGTTCAAACCAGCAAGTAGCATCAATCTTCCTGAACGTGTTAAAAGGGTTTGACATGGTCCCCCATCAGAAACTCCTGCATACTCTTGCCTCACTAAACCTATCAAAAACTTCCATCTCCTGGTTCCTAAGCTGTCTTTCTGACAGACAACAAGCAATATGATGAAAATCCAAACTCACCACCTCTACCTTTGGAGTCCCCCAAGTGTCCATACTAGGGCTCCTTCTTTTCACCATCTTCTCTAATGATCTAGCCTAATCCACAAAAGTAGTGCAGTATGCAGATGATTTGACTTTAATCTGCTCAGCAGAGATCTTACCAGACCTCCAAATAGTAGCCCAACAAGCTTTTAATGATGCCAAAACATATCCAAGTAAATCACAGTTAATCCACAACCCCAAAAAGACACAGTCAATGCTATTTACCAGTAGCAAACAATTACCTACCACCCCTCCTTTCACCATTCTGTCGGCAAACAACACAGTCATCCAACCATACAAAACTCCTCGGCGTGACTTTCGACAACAAACTCAGATTTGACCAGCAGATAGCCATCACAATTAAGAAAGTTCATTCAAACTTGTTTCACTGAACAGAAGCAAGCCATTCCTCAATGACAGTACCAGACTAGCCATATCCAGAACCTTTCTCTTCTCTACACTCCTTTATGCTTTGCCCTTTTTTACCAACTTAAAAAAATCAGACTGAACCAAATTGGAAACTTGCTACAACAAAGTAGCCCGCTTCGCAGACAACCTTCTCCAGCAAACCCACCACTGTATTGCTCTACATAAATTAAATTGTATCGAGCTAACAAACCTTCTCCATCTTTACCAACTTAAATTCACATACAGTATCATCTTCCATCCTGAAAACTGCCCATCCCTCAAGGAACTTGTTCCCTAATCACGCCCACGAAGTCTAAGATCTGCAGTCAGAAACTTGCTGTCAGTAAGCAAAACTAACAACACACACGGTGAAGCCCTATTCTCAAATCAAGTAGCCAAATTATGGAACTCTGTACCCTACACCCTCCAAAACACACCTGAATCTACCAATTTCAAACAACTACAATTTGAATATCTATCCAAAAGTTGGCATTGCTCCTGAACCAGACCTGACTGATAAGATATCTGTAACTCTGTCACCATACTGTCCACTCATTACCTTATTTTCTCCCTCTCTTCAGTTTTACTACTGCTCACAAAAAAAAGAAAAAAAATATAAAGGAAATCTCATTTGTTTCTAACTATTATTTAATATGTAACAGCACTAATTTTTATTATTCTCACAGTGTTCTTTACTGAAATGCTTATGTTATTTTATTTTTTTAAACTTGTACCTACTAGAAAACAGTATTGAGTACTTCTTTGTATAGACTAACTGGGTGATGTGTATTCTACATCTTAATATATGTATACTATTGTACTATTTAATTATTGTATTTTGCTTATATTTCCCCCCGGCCTCTGCTGAGAACGGGCTTCTGGCCCAGTCAGACTTTTCCAATAAACAAATGTAGATAAATAAAAATTATAAAAATGTATTACTTTCTTCCCTCCTAAACTTCCAGATCTCCACTGGAAACTTTCTTTGTTTATTGATTTATAAATCACCATTGTTGTGTCTTCTCTTCCTAACTTAGGTATTCAGCTGTTGAGCCTCATTTTCCTTTAACCTTAGCAAAGCAAGTGTTCTGTAAATATTTCCATTTGTGCTTTTTTTTAGTTTCCATTTTTCTTTACTTTCTATAACATTTCTAAAATATCTCTAATGTTACTGTAGGATCTCTGGTTAATTTTCTTGTCATAGGCTCCCTAATTTTGCCCACAACTTTACTTTCTGTTGTCAGTCATTTTTTCTAAAAGTTTGTTGCACTCTAGAGTTATCAAAAATAATTGATTAAAAAGTAATCTTTCTAAACTCATGCAGATTATCAAAGTTTTCCCTTATTTTTCTTGTAGCACTCTGCAGTTGCTTCTCTTCTGTGAAATTCGCCTTCTGCCATGCTTCAACTTTTGTCAACTATGTTGTTGATATTACTACTTTCGCCATATCACTTTCACTCTTATATCTAAACTTCATTTTTATTTTATTCCACACAGTCGTCCCTTCTAAAGAAATTTCTATCTTCCCTAATAAACCTGAAAACATGTCCACTACCCATTCCTTAAATTCCTTTCTTTTTAACAGGTAAGTAAGCAAGCATCAGTGTGCTATTTTTACATCATTACCCTGCATCTTTTGCGGTAGCGTTGTCGCCTCACAGCAAGACGTTGTCCCGTTCGATTCTCAGCTAAAGCGTCTTCTGTGTGGAGACATGCGTGAATGGGCGTACCTTCGTTGAAGGTTGTACATCAGGGCTGACAACTCGGTACATAAAAATCTGCTGCCAATCATTAGCGGACCGGAGTTCCGCTGTGGTGACCCCTAACCGGGAAAAGCCAAAAGATACAACAACAACAACAACCCTGCATCTTTATCATAGTAAATCTTACTGGTACTTGATTTTATTTAATTTGCACTTTGTTAACCAGGTTAATCCCGCTAGAACTATAGCTATGGCCTGTTTTCAGGGAATACTTGAGGTAGAATTCATACTAAGTGAAAGAAATTTGCCCAGGGCTTTAGGGAACTTCATTAATCTTTCTGATCAGTGTAGTAGGTATTTTTTCATCCACAAATTCAGGCAGATAGGGCCTTGGTTTAATGTTTCATCAAAGGACGGCACACTCTGGAGTGTAGCCACCCCCTTATGCTGTACTGCAGTATGAGTATCTGAAAGTGAATCCAACTACATGGTGTGGGAACATATAACCCACAGCCTTCTGATCTAACAGTAACAAAGGACTGCTTATGATCTGATACAATCATTGGATGGGTCTCAAAGCTCTCAGTTAAATCCCCATGCTTCTCTGAAATAGAATTTCTATCTAGTCTAACCCAGTATCTTGGGGAATAGTATGTGAATTCTGAGTTCCTGCTACTAAGTTCATATATTTTTCATACCAAACATACTCATAATTCTTTATAAGTCTAACTACCTTCAGTATATATTTACCTTCTAGGTCTCCCTGATGCATCTTCACATTTGAAAGTCAGGTTCCAGTCTCCCAACCCATAACTAATCCCTGCTTGAGAGCTCATTATACCTCCAGAAATTCTCCTAATCTGCATAATAGTGTTGTGTGGAAAAAATAGTACATGCCAGAGTAATCCTCATTCTCTGCCAATAACCCCCTCCTATCACAAATATATGTTTATTGTCTTTTTTTCTCTTCTGTCACTATTGAAGACAGTCTCACAATCAATCCTTGTCCTTGATTTTCTGCTGAATGCCCATCCCGAATTCCTTTCTTTGTTAAATTCACATGTTCATTTCTGTTTAACTGCATCTCCTATAAGATTGCTATTTGCATCCTACATTTCTTAATATAATTTTAGTTCTCTTTGCTTTTTTGCCTATAGCTAGAAGGACATTTACATTCCATTTTAACAGTGCAAAGCAGACATTCTGATAAAGCTCTGTTACTCCACATATTAGAAGTAACCATTCTTTTGATTATATATATTTGAATTTGTTTCCATCTTGCAGCTTATATGCATACACTGATGTTTGGCAGGCAGATTTTGTATGTAGTTGTTTTGTCTCATCTCTGTCTGAACCTATATCACATTTTCTTGTAAATTTTGTTTTGAAAAAAATAAACACTCAGGAAACAAAATACTAAATATATTTTCAAAACCCTGCAGCATCTTTTAATTCACACCAAAGACATAAAACTATGTACACTTCTAAAAAGTACATTTCCCTTCCAGATAGGAGTAGTTGACCCAAACTGACAGATTGCACTCTTAAGCACTGCCTATTCTAAAGTTAGGATTAACCATGCTTTGGTGCTTATTTTATCTCTACTTCCACCCTAGAAGTGAAAAGCAGTGTGCATGCTTTCAGTAACTTTTAGCCTTAAGAAAAAGTGTACTGGCTACCCTTAAGTAAATTGTGCACAATTTGTGCACTGTTGTATTTAATGCATTAAAATACTAAGGCTGCTTGGGAGATGATTGCATTTTCAAATTTAATTTATTTTTACTGAACTGCTTGCCAGTTTCACTTTAAAAGTAATTATATTGTACCATGTACATTTTACTGAGAACAAACTCTTTGCTTTCTTCTCTAGCCTTTCTTTTTACAGCATAAAACCTGGATACATTACAGTTAAAAAAGGAATTGTCTTATTCTAATGTTGCTAACATATACAGCAGTCACTGATAACTCACACACCTCACATTTAAAGTACCTCTGACTGCATACTATGCTGAACTGCTTTACAGTATGACATGAGTAAAAATTTCATATTTTTATTCATGTTATACAAATCATTTTTACTTGGTTACTTCTTTAGTCCTTTCACTTTCCTTCTAAACATAAAGTGAGGTTTACACTCTCCCACCAGTGTAACGCAAATGACAGACTTCCAGTCTTTTTCAGCCACTTGTTGAAGAACCACAGATCACTAGAGTTGGCATTGTTCTTTCTTTTCAAAAACAGACCAAAGCCACACCCCTCACACCTACCCATAACCCTGCCCATCTCCTCCCCTTTCCACTTCCCGCCCATTTCATGGCATCATTGTCACATCCGTTGGAGGAAGAACATCCTCTTTTCTTGGTTTGAGATGCTTTACTGTAAAAATAAATAAACAAAATAGAAAATCTGCTGATACCAGAGTATGAAAAATGTTTTCTGGACTACTGGACAGTCAGTTTAATTTTCAGATAGTCCAGAGAAAAAACAGATAGGTGGCAACCCTACAGATCACATGTCTAAACTACATTTTATGTTTTACAGTTCTCCCATTTATTCACTAATTTTGCATTATTGCTGCTCTTCTTCTTGATCATATTGACCTCCCAACACCAGTCTCCATTTCAAGTCCAAGGTAGTGCTTACTGGGCATTTTTTTCTGTTGCCAAGTATTTTTCTTTGGAGCGATGGAAAATGTTTCTCTTGCAAAGTCTCTGTATGGGCTTTTTTAAAGTCCTTTAAATTATCAATTAAGACATAAGCACACATTAATAGAAAAGAAAAAACATATTAAAATTTCTTTCCATTTACATGCAGTGTACATTACATATGTTTTCTTTCTTTATAATTGTCTTTTAGTCCAATATCACATAAATTGCTCAGTTCCTGCTTTCCCTTAAACTTTATGCCTCCTCCTGAACATTATTCTTCATGTATTTTCCCACAAATTAAATTAATTTCCATGTAATTTATTCATTTCCTTTTCTAGAGCTCCAACCTGTATCTCTTTTACAGTATTCAGTTCTTCAAGTGCAGTTGGTTTAGATTTTGATTTCCATTTCCTAGTAATTGTTTTTATGGTAGCTAATACAGTTAAACTTAGTAAGGTCTTACTATGTCTGGGTAATTCCAATCTGTCTTTGGGCTTTGTTATTGTCAGATGATTGAGAAGCGCAGCCCCCTTCAGTTTGTTGGCTCACATTTTGCTAGCTAAACTTTTTTTAATTCCTCTTTAGCCTTTTCTAAATCTAAAAAGTCCCAATTGTCCAGGAAGAAATATTTTGAAGACAGCTGGACGTAAATTGAACTTCACACCTAATTGGTGGGATAAACCTACTTCTCTTCTACCTACTGTGCAGTGAGTAATCATTTTCCATAAACACTCTGGTGTCCCCAATATTTAATACTTTTCCCTTCTCTGCAGTTTTGTCAGGAGCAGTTGGTATGATCAGTCTTTACCACAATAGGTTTTGGCTAATTTTCCATGGCCAAATGTGGAACATACACACAGTGTGCCCTCTCAGTTAACAAAATCTGCTAAGGAACACCAGTCTGGTTGCTTTTTTGTACTTTCAGAAAATTAATGCTTTCTGTTCATTTCAGTTTCTTTAGTGTAGCAGAACTGCTGTATTTGTAAACAGTTCTCCAAGCGAAGCCTGATGTTCAACATGTATTTTCTTTATTTTAGTCTCTGATTTTTGCAGTCTTATTAGCTGATCTGAGTCGCTGCTTAAAATGTCTGTTTTTTCCAGCCTTTTGTCATTTGATTTTTATATATTACTTGCTTACCCTAAGTACCCTTTTGTATACTGTATTAATTAAATAGACACTCTCAGCTTTTAATAACTCTCTGTTCCTGGTTTTCTGTTATTAACTGTACTCTGTTCCACAACTTGGAAATTACTTTAGTGTGCAGAACTGATATTTTTGTATTTTTATATTTGTTGGTTTGTTTAGAAAAAATATTTTTTCCTTTAAGTTTCCATATCTGTTCTTTACTACTTCTGATTGTTTTTCACCTTGGCTGTGCCGGAAAATTGCCATTCATTCCATTCATACATGCTGGAGGGATAGATTCCCTTCACAGAGACTTCCCTTACTATGGAACAGGGTCCATGTCTACATAAGACAGAGCCCTTCACTATCACTCTTCAAGAGGAACCTTGATGAGTGGATGGGTAACAGAAAGTTCACACCGGGGATCACACCAACAGCACTACTAGATAGGGGCCAAGGGTACTAGCTGCTAGTACAGGGGTCTAGGGAACTATTAAAGGGGCGGTGAATACCGCACAAAGTGGCTGGACTAATATATGCCTTTGGGCAGATAGCCCAGTACCAACCTATGATCGGTGGATTGCCATGGAAAACAACTTTAAATAAGTAAAATAAATAAGTATTCCTCCATTTTGTTTCACTTTTCTTAAACATGCTGAGTGAATTTGATTTATTTTTCCTCTTAAATTACTGTAAGCCATTTCTTGTATTCAAGCTGATACTTGAGTTGCTGAAAGTTCTTCCCACCCATAGGTGGTGGTTCTCCTTTTCTAGCTGATTTTCTTTTACTTTCCCCAAATTTCTTCTTTTTTGACAAGCAGGCATTATAATTAGTAGCCAGTAATTGAATTTTACCCAAACTGGTAATATTTACTAACTTTTCTTGCAAAGTTTCTATTTTCACACCGAGAGAACTCTTTAATTAAATCTGCTGCTCAGTGTGCAGCCAACTTGGAAGTCCTTCTGTAAGTGTACTATTGAAGACAAACATGTATTTATTGTCGCTCTTCAACCTCAGACACAATAGAAGAGTCTTGGTGGGTTCTGTTTAAGCAGCTTTATTTTATACAAACACATCAGTATAGAGGCTTACTGACTTTAACTTAAGTAAGTAATATACAAACTAACAACTGTGATTACATATGCTGTCTCACTGACTGCTCCTTCAAAATGGCACTAAAAATTGCACTTGTGTGGAATTTATACGTGCACGTACAGCCTTGCATGCTTCTTAAAGATATAGCATACACACACTTTCACTATGATCTACATCCTCCCTCTTTGAGAAATAGATCATACAATTGTTTTCAGACTGTTTGGCATGCAGAAATCATTGGTAATGTGTAGCCATGCATTGCATTATACAATACTAAATATACATGTATGTACAGTCAAATCCACATTGCTGCGTATTTCACACTAGGCTTAGATACTCGTCCATACTTTGTAACATAAAACTGAGAATTAGATTTAGCAACTGGAACAGTTTCTGCAAAATGATTGACCTGTGGAATATTCGAATCGTTTTCTGGAATAGAATCATAATTTCGAACACATTCTGCTCTGGAAAAAGTGTCTGATTCACTCTTAGATTTAGAGTTTACATCACAGAAACAATGTTGTGATTGCAATGATGATGATGATTTTGGTACAGGAAGAAGATATCTGTGGTTCTTCCTATACTCCACACCCTCGGAGGCTACCAAGTAGGATCTCGGCTCGGCACAGATGCCTGTAATCTGTCCTATTCGATCAAAACCTTTTACCTTTTGTTGCCTGAATTTGTACCGTCTCTCCTTCCCTCAATGATCAAAGTTGTCTGCTTGAACTGTTGTAACTAGATTTCTGGTTATTATGCTTCTTAAACAATTGGGGCAGCCACAGTGGTGCAGCAGTTAGCGTTGTCGCCTCACATCAAGAGGTTCTCTGGTTCGATCCTCGGCTGGGGTGCCTTCTGTGCGTAGTATGCATGTCCTCCCTGTGGTCGCGTGAGTTTCCTCCGGGTGCTCCGGTTTACTCCCACATCCCAAAGACATGCTGTGGGTGAATTGGACTCTCTAAATTGGCCCTAGATGTGAGTGTGTGCGTGTGTATGCCCTCCGTGGAAGGTTGGGTGCCAGGCTGGCAACTCGACACCGTAACACTCCACTGCCAATCATGAGTGGACAGATGATCCGCTGTGGCAACCCCTAACCGGGAAAAGTCGAAAGGAGAAGAAGAAGATGCTTCTTAAATAATTGAGCCTTGATGGTTTTATTGTTCTTGGGTTTAGGCTGCAATAAACTAGAAGAAATAGGTAGCATAGTTCTAGTTTGCCTGGAAAGTAGTCTGAGCAGGTCAGCCAAGAATATCGTCACGGGGTATGTTTCTGAGATTAAGCAATTTTAAGAACATCAGTATTGTTATGCTGTGATCTTTCTAGTAATTGCTTTGCACTCTGCACTGCATCTTCAGCTAGACCATTGGACTGAGGATATATAGGACTACTTGTGACATGTACAAAGTCCCAGTCTTTTGCAAATTTCTGAAACAACTGGCTAGTGAATTGAGTACCATTGTCAGAAAAAAGTTTGAGTGGACTACCATGAACTGAGAAATGACATTTCAACTTAGTAATAACAGCAGTGGATGTTAGGTTAGGTAGTAGATCGATCTCAAACCAATTTGAATAAGAGTGTATGAATACTAAGTAGTGTTGATTGTTCCACTCAAAGATGTCAGTTGCTACAGTAGACCAAGGTAGTTCAGGAACTGGTCTTAACTGCAGCGGTTCTCTTTGCAAATGTGGTTTAGTACTATTGCATAATGAACAAGAAGAACGTACTCTATCAGTGTCTTTCGGTAATGAAGGCTAAAATACTAATTCTATAGCTCTTCTCTTAGTGGATGTGACCACAATGCAAAATCTGGATATATTCTTGTAAGGAAGCAGGAACAACAATTTTAGGACCTTTGAAAATAATGCCATCTTCAATCAACAATTCATCTCTGTAAGGAAAATACATTTGCACATCAGGTGGTACACTATATTGCTTTGACAGCCATCCGTCATTAATATAGTGATTGAGCTTTTGTGAAATTGGATCAGTCTGAATGTGATATCTTAACTCATCAAGTCTAGTGGTGGAAAAATTACATACTGACATCACATCAAAATCAAAATTGTCTGTGTCAAGCTGTTCTGTTGTATTTCTGGGGATGTAAAGTATCAGCCAGATAGAGCAATTTGCCTTTTGTGTAGACCATCTTGAAATTGTACTTTTGCAGTTTAAGCATTATTCTTTGCAATCTCACTGGAGTGGAGTGCATAGACTTCTTTTGAATAATAACTAGAGGTTGATGGTCAGTTTCAGCCAGAATAGCTCGAGTCAACCATAAATATAATCGTGTAACTTGGAACATGCAAATATTATTGCCAAAAGTTCCTACTCAATTTGAGCATACTGCATCTCAGTTTGGGTTAGTGCTGTAGATGCATAGGTTACTGGTCTGCCCTCTTGAAGTATAACTGCGCCTATAACAAATTTTGAAGCATCACAGGAGAGAGTAACTGGTTTATTCACATCATAGCATCTTAACATATATGGGGTGGCAATTTTCTGCTTGAGGTTAGGTTGTCAAATGCCTTCTGGTGCTGTTCCAACCATGACAATGCAACATTTTTGCATGTGAGCTCTCTTAAAAGTGCTGTCAACTCACTGACGTCTGGTATAAATTTGCCTAAATAGTTGACCATGCCCAGGAAATGCTGTAAAGCTTGTACATTGTTTGTTGCTGACATTTTGAAGAGTAGCTGCTTGCTTGGTTGAGTCTGTTCTCAAGCCTATACTCGTAAACATGTGTCCTATATATGTAACTTCAGGAAGTCTGAATTTGCACTTCAGAGGACTGAGCTTCAAGTTTACGTCACGTGCTACGTCTAGAACTTTCTTGAGATTTCTGTCATGCTTTGCTTCACCATTGCCTTCAACCAATAGATCATCTACTGTTATGGCACAAGGATAACCCCAAATAATTTGCTCTATTGCACACTGAAAGACATCACTTGCAGAATTCATTCCAAAGAGCATCCTTAGGAATCTGTATGTGCCAAACAGAGTACCAAAAGTAGTTTGAAATGAGGATTTGCGATCCATCATCACTTGCTAAAATGAACTCTCTGCATCCAAAACAGAAAATACAGTAGCATTCAGTATTAGAGCTGCAACTTTTTTGACTGTGCGCATTGGTGATATAGTCTCTTTAAATGCTTTGTTCAGATGTCGTGGGTCATTGCATGTTCTTATTTCGTCTGAGCGTTTTTTATGAGCGGCTATCATGGACGACACCTGCTCGGTTGGTTCTGTGACTGGGCAAAGCACACCTTGCTGCACCATTTTATCCAGCTGAACCTTAACTCTATCGTGCATAGCTATCAGAACTCTTCTTGCTGGTCTGACTACTGGAGTGACCTCTGTGTCTAACTTCATGGAATACACAACTGGAAGTTTGCCTAACTTGTCATCGAAAACATCAGCATACTCTGAGAAAATGGCTTCTGAGAAATTAGAACTCAGAAATGCACTTACATGATGGTCATCTTTAGCAAAAGAAAGCAGATTCATTCTCAAACTATCTTTGAGACCCAGTAAAGATTGCACTGGTCTTTGGACTACATAGAATAACAAGTTGTAACAGTTATCGGCCAAATAACATGAAAGCATCACTGCTTCGGATTGAATTTCTTCACCTCCATAAGCAGCAAGTCTCTCACTGCTGGTTACATTGAGTTGTTCGTTAGTTCTCACTCTTGCAAATGTATCTGCTGATGTGTCATTACACCTTGAACCAATGTCTACTTTGAGCTCTGTGGATTTTCCATTAATCCAGACAGTACAAAGCACTTCGCTTCTTGTTAATAAGTTCACTGCATCAACTCTTTCACCAAGCACTGATACACCATCTACATAGAAAGCTGACTACTTTGACTTTACTTGATCAGTTTGCTTTTTTGTGCGACCTTTGTTTACAACTGTGTGAGGTTTACTTGATTTGCAAAACGTTTGGAAATGTTTCCATTTTTTTTTTACACTTGTGACATTGCTGACCATATGCTAAGCACTTCTCTTTTAGACTCCTGATTCGCACCTCAAATGCAACAGTTAACAATAAAGCTAGATTTGGGTTTTGCTGATTCATGCTTACTCTTCACTGAGTTGGTGCAAGCTCCTTTCTTAGAACTTTCTGGAAAGCCACGTGCCTTCTTTGGAAACCCTGTAGCTGCCACATGCTAAGGCATGGTCATGTTTGCCATGTGTTGCATACTATCTACATTCTCTCTGGAGCCAACTGAAACCATGCTCTTGTCACTCGCAAGCATACTTGTGTGTTTTCCCATCATCTCATTGATTTGACAAATCTCTGTGGCTTTGCTCAACGTTAAATCCGTGTCACAGAATAAAATCTTTCTCATAGCAGCACTATTAATACCATACACAAGCATGTCCTTTATCAGCTCATCCTTTAAATGACCAAACTGGCATGTTTTAGTTCTATTTCTAAGTCAGTTATATGAGCTGTAAATGTTTCCCCTGGTTTCTGATCTCTCATGTAAAACAAATGCCTCTCTAATGTAACATGTTCACCTAGGGGGTTACACATTTCTTTGAACTTGAGCTTCAAACACTCAGGGTCTTCCCTTGATTCGTCTTGTACAACAATATGACAGTCTGCACCTTTCCTTCATATACTGCTGGTGCATACACAAATGAATGCTCTCTTTCTATGGCCTCTGACCCAGCTAGGTTTAGCAAAGTAAATGCCCTGGTGTATGCATTTCTGTCTGCATAAGCTGCCTCTATGAAAATATCATACTCTTGCTCAAATATTCTCCATTTCTCTGCAATATTCTGATCAAACACAAGTGGTAGGGGCTTTCGAAATCCATCAGCCATATTTAATACATACCAGCAAAGGGTTTTGCAAATAAGCACAAACATACACACACATGCACATATGCTAGAAAATACTGCCAGTATTTGTCCAATGCTTTTGTGCTCTGAACTTATACCTTTTTGGGCTTTTTGGAGTCATACGAATGAATAAACCCGTAGTACCTTCAAATAACTAGACTTTATGAAATAAACTTCTCGGGTGCTTTGGTACTTCTGTAATATCGTTGGAAAGGCTAAAATGCTAAAGTCATTTATCATCATTTTCTAAAAGTTGTCATAATTTTAAGAAACATTTGATTACTTTACGATGCGACTGAATAACTCACGAGCACTATAATACTATTGTAATGTTGTCTTTTGCAAGAAAACATTTTTATCAGTGTAAGAAACATGTCAAGTAACTGCACAATGCGAATAAATCAAACATCTGTTGCCCAAAACTCAATAACTTTTGAAGTAATTGCACTTTACGAATAACTGGATACAACACAATGAAATGTCCCCAAAATGGCAGTACCATGCTAGGCAACTCTCTACAGTACAAGAAGAACTCTAATGGCAGCAGTTTGCGAATAGACACACCCAGCACAAGGAACTTTTCGAAATGGCTGTACTTTGACTGTATTTCACAAAATAGTTACACTTTGCACACAATAAAGTCTTCAAAATACATGCACAGTAATAAGCACACACTGTAAGCACTTTTACACACTTTGAGATACTTCGAATAACTTTAGTTATGCCCTTGATACAATACGAAGTCGTAGTTATGCCCAAACATAGTACTTTGCCAAAACGCATACAGTTGCCTTGTTTTATTTTCGCTTAATGTGCCCCGTTTTCTCTTATTATTATATTCATTTTGCTTGTTTAAGCCCTTTTCATGCCCAGTGTACATTTATTTTGCTCGTTTTACTCTATACTTGCCCAGCTTTTCTTTAAACACATTCGTTTTGCTTTAAACATACTTGTTTCATCAAATACTTTTTATTTTAAACATTTTTTCTTTAACAAACTTTTCATAGTTTCTGCTTGCCTGATAATGCAGTTTCTGCCCTTATAATGCCCCTTTTTTTATCTTTCCTATCAGATAGTTTGTGCTATTTCTCGTTACATTTGATATTTTCTGGCTCTCTTTGTGTTTTTTTCTCTCAGTTTTACCATCACTGTTGTCTTTGCGCCTCAAGGCCCTGAATATTCTTCTCTCTTCGATCATGGATCTGACACCATGCCGCTCTCCTACCCCGGACACAATAGAAGAGTCTTTGTGTGTTATATTTAAGCAACTTTATTTTATACAAACACATCACTATAGAGGCTTACTGATTTTAACTTAAGTAACTTGTATACAAACTAACAACTGTGATTATACATACTGGCTGCCCCTCCAAAGTGGCACTAGGGATTGCACGTGTCTTGAATTTATACTTGCACATACAGCCTTGCATGCTTCTTAAAGATGTAGCATACGCACTCATGCACTATGATCTACACTTATGTTCAGTCTCCAGAGGTGAATGATCTTTAAAGATAGTTGTTTTGCTGAGATTATTATTGGGAAGTGTTAAATAGCAAAATTAAATGTACCCACAGACAGATGGTATGGAGGTCATTTAGGTTACTGTTATAGGTTCTGTGTTATGATGTTATTGCAAAGTACCAAATTTCTCACATGAACCTTCACAGTCGTAGTTGAAACTTTTGTAAGAATGAGTACAGCTTTTGAAATACTGCAACAGTTATACCACTGTCATTAGCATTTTTATTCTTTTATTTGACTTTGTTAACCAAGTAGGCAGACTTATCCAAGAACCTTTTTTCCTTTAATAATGCAAGCAAGCTAACAGGTGAATCAGTATTCAGTTAAATAAGCTAATAAAAACTTTACTTGTTGCAAAGTGTGAAGCTAATTAGTTAATATTCTCATATTTTTACTGTTTTTATTAACTCTCTAGAGTTCAAAAGTCCTGGCTAAAAAGGAATTGTTATATGTTCCACTGATTGGCTGGACATGGTACTTCTTGGAGATAGTTTTTTGCAAGAGAAAATGGGAAGAAGACAGAGATACAGTGATTGAGGGGCTCAGGCTTCTTGCAGATTATCCTGAATATATGTGGGTAAGTGATCAGTGCTTAAGAATATCTTAGGAAAGAATCTCTGGCATTACTTTGCAACTAATTGAAATCTTGGAGTTCTGAAAAAGTATTGCTTTATCAACACAAAATTGTTTTGCTTGCTGATTTCTTTTGTATTTCGTTATATCAATTAATTACAGTACAGTACATTATATTTGGGGTGGCTATGGTGGTGCAGCGGTTAGTGTTGTCACCTCACAGCAAGAGGTTTCCTGGTTCGATCCTTGGCTGGGGTGCCTTCTGTGCGGACTCTGCATGTCCTGTCAGTGGTCATGTGGGTTTCCTCTGGGTGCTCCGGTTTCCTCCCACATCTCAAAGACATTCGGTAGATGGATTGGACACTCTAAATTGGCCCTAGGTGTGAGTGTGCGTGTGTGCCTTCTGTGGAAGGTTGGGCGCTGGGCTGGCAACTTGACACCGTAAAACTGCACTGCCAATCATGAGCGGACAGGTGATCAGCTGTGGTGACCCTTAACTGGGAAAAGCCGAAAGAAGAAGAAGACAGTACATTATATTTGCTTGATGGAAAGAGGCATTAAGCAGAAGCCTGTCTAGTCTTCTTTCAAGTGTGTTTCACATTTTAACCATTTACCTTCTCTATCATACACTCACCCTTTCTTTACATGTCCCAATTATCTTGGATGCCTCTGTGGATTCCTTTTCTTCCACCCATTCTAGTACTTTATTCCAAAGGTCAACAGGCCTCTTTGTAGAGAGGTACTTCAGCATGTCTAGCAATTAATACATCACTACAATCTGCTGCCTGTGCTTTATCTTGCCAATTCTTGTTTAGGATTACTCTTTCACATATTCTGATATGATCGTGTATACCTTGCCTATATTTTCTGTTTTTGAGTGAAGAGTACCAGCTGTTTTAGTCTCTTATTATATCCTTTGCAGTTCATCCTGCATGGCCTTTTTGTGGCTTTCCTTTGGACTGCTTCTAGAAGTCTGATTTCTCTCTCCTAGTAATGTCCAGAACTGCAAGATGTTACTTTATTGGGACCTAGTAAGGTGAGAAGGCAGCACCTGTTTGCTTCCAAACTGTTTACCTTTGAAGAGGTACCCTAACTTTTTGTATGCTGTTGCCACTACCCTGTCATTCTACTCCTAATAGTCCAACTCGGCTGTGATCAACACCCCTAGATCCATTTCCTCTTATATTGGCATCACCTCCACTCTCCCAGATGTTACTTTACATTAGGGTTATTGTGATCTAAGTGTATTGCTTCCAGTTTATCTTCACTGAAACTCAACTTCCCCCATTCTTCCCCTATGATCAACCTTTCCAAATCTTCCTTTAGATTTTTCCACCCATCATGCATGCATGCTGTGCTTAATTTTATCAGCAAAGCACTTGATCCTGTTCTCCTGACTCCTGCAGAGTACTTTACTCCTGGAGTACTTCATTAGTCATTTATTCATGACATTGTCCATCTCAGCACAAGCATTAGTATACTATTTTTTACCATGCAGCTGTTCATTTTGTTGGTATTAGTTCTGCACCAAAGCTTTTTGCTTCTGTAGCAGTTAGCTGTGTGGTACCAACTCAGAGGCCTTGGTAAAGTCCAGGTAGACCACTTCTGCCATTCAAGTTATCTTGCTACTCAGTCATAAAGCTGAATTAGCTTTAATGTTTCTTTTTCTTGAAAGTAAACTCATATTTGCTGTTATACCTCATAAGTGGTTCTGTGAATTTCGCTGCCAGTACTGTTTAGACAACAGGATGTCAGTTTCACAGTTTTTTCCCGATCCCATTCCCTTGCACAACGGTAACAGATTGTTGTCTTCCATTTCTCAAGCAGTTCTGGACTGACCAGTGATCTCTTAAAATTTTTATCTGTGGATCTGCAAGCACACTGGCCAGGTAGCTTAGAACCATTGGATGCAGTCCATCTGGTGCTTATGCTTTACTTTCCATTAGTGCAGCTAGTTTCTTCTACACTTCTGTCCTTGTATATGCCAACTACTCTTCCCACTTTGCTACACGGCCTTTTCTCTTCTTGCTCTCCTTTTCATAGATTCATTTTTGTAGCAAAATAGTTATTCAGTACCTCTGCTTTTTCCCCTTGTCTTCATTGAACTTCCTGACATGTTTTTCAGTTTAGCCAAGTCTGTTTCATCCTTCTCTCAGCTTTATACCTAACATCCTGATGTCCTTCAAGAATGCAACTGCAGTCATAACATATGGGTTGTCCTGCCTCAGGCAGCCCTCGGTCGGCCGGATTCCAAAGTCTGGGTCCGACGTCGGCTGATGTCGCATTTCTCTCCGACGTCAGAGCGGCTGGAGTACATAAGCATCAGCCGACGCCATCTTCTTCAGTCTTTCTTGCCGCGCGGTGCCCGAAGCAGAAGCAGTTCGCAAGTGCCGGTCGGTCAGCTCCTGTATTCTTCGAAACCGAAGTCATCAAAAAAGCTAAGTACCCCGTTGGGGACGTTTTCTTGCCTCAGCCGATGTCAGAAATTACAGAAAAAGTAAATAATTGTTTGTCTTGTGGTAAACAAATACCTCATAAGGATTTCCACTCTTATTGCCTTCCTTGCCTTGGCCCAGACCACGACGTCTCGGCCTGTGCCGCCTGTGCTCGCTTCAATAAGCGCACTCTCAGGCACCGGGCGGAGTTCGCTGAAGACTTTTTCGGCGAAAAATTCGATTATACAATGCCGTCGGAACTACCGACATCGCAGACTCCTAAGAAACGAAAAGACCGGGACCGACATCCTCGGCCCGCGTCTTCCACCGACACCATGCCAAAACCAACGCAGTGCCCGGTTCCCTCTGAGGCGGTTATTTCACCGCTCCGAACCGAAGACACCACATTACCGATACCTCCGATACCGGGGACCACACCGGCGCCAGTTATTGATTTTCCTCCGGATACTGAAACCAAGGAAATGCCTGAGACCATTGCTGTTGATAAGGTCACTCCTGCACGTGGAGCTGCTAGGCCTCCCATGTCCATGTCTATCAAGGCCTATTCACGTGCTAAGGCAGCCAGCAAGTCCAAGCACCTTACTGCTAAAGCCTTACCTCAGCCTACTCCTGAAACACAAATCATGACTATGGCCGCAGACTTAATTTCCATGATCAGAGGTTCCCAGGCCCATCCTGAGAGAGGATCCCAGCCTCCCCCTGATAAGAGGCCCAGGGTTGAACCCTCTGACCCTCTCCCTTCATATGAAGATTCTGAGGACTCTGTTCACTCCGAAAGCCAGGAAGAGCCCTTCCAGACATATGAGGACTCAGATGAAGAGGACTCCATCCCCTCGGCCTCTCCTCCTGAGGATATTTCTTTTGGGGAAGTTCTGCATTCCATGAGGGAACATTTTAAGTGGCAAGGCCAGGAATATTCTGATTCCAGAAAGCCTTGAACCTTCCTTAAAAAGCCCCAACACAGACCCTTAGCTATACCTCCTGTGCTTGATGTTTTGGATGATTTATACTCTGACTCCAGTGTTACCCCTGATACTCTTCCTCCTGCTCCTGTCAAGCCTGACAGATACTATAGGGTCCCAGAAACTCATTCTCATTTCTTTAGGGCCCATGTTGATTTAGAAACAATTTCACAGGGACCGAAAGGGGTTTCAGCTACCACCTTCAAAAATCCTTTGCCTTCCAACAGGGAAGCTCGGTCATTAGAGAGATGGGGGAAGAAGGTTTACACCTCCACTACTTTATCTATGAGAGCTCTCAATTGTCTCTTTCATTTGTTTCAATATCAGGATTACCTGTTAGATGATTTACAGAAAACATTGGCCTCTCCTGAACCTTTAGATAGGAAGTCTTTGCAGGAGGCTGTACATAATTCTCAGCAAGTTAGCAATCACTTTCTTCAGTGTGGATATGATGCATTGGAAGCTTCATGTAGGGCAGCTATGACAGGGCGGTCATTCGTAGACATGCATGGTTAAAAGAACAACCTTTACCAGATCATGTTAAGGCAAAACTTCTTGATGCACCCTTGGAAAAGAACAAGCTTTTTGGTGCTAATGCTAAAGATGTGTTAAAGTCCATTGAGGAAAAAGCCAAGTCAGTTCAGACAGTCAAAGATTTCCTCCAGGTTCAGCCACCCAGATTCAGCAGGAATTGGCCTTCTAAAAACTGGTCCTTTCCTAACCCTGAAAGATTTCAAAGGGGCAAAAACAGGCGTGCCCGAGGAAGAGGACAATACAGAGGTTCCTACAGGGGACGACAATGGCAACCAGCAAACCAAAGAAGTGACACAGGGGTTTCTCCTGCCCGACAGGGACAATCTCAATGACTTTCCTGGACATTATAGACCACGGTTACAGGTTCCATTTTCATACCTTGCCAAGAAAACAAGGCATGCCAAACCTACCACAAAACCAGAGGGCAGAGGCTATCAAGCAAATTTCTCTGCTTGCTCAGATCAAAGCAATAAAAAAAGTTCCACAACAAGAACAAGGCCAGGGGTTTTATTCAAGACTGTTCCTTGTTCCAAGAAAAGAAACTCAATGGAGACCAATACTGGATTTGTCCACATTAAACACTTTTCTCATAGTACCAAAGTTCAAAATGCTGACTCTACAGCAACTCCTTCCCATGCTGGGCAAGGGGTCTTGGCTGATTACTCTGGACCTCAAGGAGGCATACCTGCATGTCCCTATCAGACACAGCTGCAGAAGATACCTCAGATTTCTTGCAGAGCCAGAGCATTATCAATTCTCAGCATTGCCATTTGGCTTATCTACTGCGCCCAGAGTATTCACGAAATGCCTGGCTTCAGCAATTGCTCATTGCAGGCTCCAGGGGATTCAGATTTACCCGTACCTGGACGACTGCCTCATACAAGCGGACAACAAACTGATTTTGACAAAAAACTTGAATTATGTCATGCAACTGCTACAGGCTCTGGGATACACAGTCAACTTCCAAAAGTCAAGACTTCAGCCATCCCAGCAAATAACCTTCTTAGGAGCCAAACTAGACACAGCCTCTCAAATGGCTTACCTGACAGAAGACAAGCAAAATAAGTTAACTCATTACTTCAAAGGTTTAGCAAAGCTCACCCAGATGACTGCAAGGAGATTCCTACAGGCCCTGGGTTACATGGCATCCTGCATTCTCCTGGTTCCACTAGCAAGACTACACATGAGAAAGCTTCAATGGTACCTAAAAAGCTTATGGTCTCAACACAGCAACAACCTAGAGGCAACCATACCGCTCATTCCATGCCTTCAAAAGGAATTTCTATGGTGGGCCTCGGTAAGCCAGTCAAACACAGGTATGTCATTCAAAACCTCAGATAACACAGACCATGACCACAGACGCCTCAGACCTTGGATGGGGCACATGGAGGGCAGATGTATTCAAGGACAATGGTCTCCAAAGGAAACACATCTGCATATCAACCAAAAAGAAATGCTGGCAGTAATGCATGCCATCGAGGCCTTTGGACAACAACTTCAACAAGGCCACCTGCTAATACGGACAGACAACACCACTGTGATGTGGTACATAAACAAGCAGGGGGGCACCCATTCTTATCCCCTTTGCAGACTGACAATGAATCTTTGGGAAAAATCACTGAGCCTAAACATACAGTTGCAATCCCAGTTTGTTCCAGGCAAAGACAATGTGCTGGCGGACAGTCTAAGCAGGAATTTCCTAGACCCCCACGAATGGAGGCTACATCCAGAAATCTTCATACGACTCACCTCGACATGGGGCAGGCCAGAAGTAGACCTATTTGCCTCCCACCTCAGTCATCATCTACAAAAGTTCTGTTCAAGGACATATCGTCCACAAGCATGGAAAATAGATGCTCTCTCATTCAACTGGAACTTCCTAAAAATCTATGCATTCCCACCTCTGCCACTGATGGCCATAGTATTACTAAAGATCAAAGCAGAGCAGCCCAAGGGGATCCTAATAGCTCCAGACTGGCCAAGACAACACTGGTACCCACTACTACGGAGCATATGTCACAACAAAAAGTGGGCCCTTCCCCAATGGCCCCAACTTTTGACTCAACACAACTTCAAGACAGTTCATCCCAACATCCAGACGCTACAGCTAACAGCTTGGGAGATCCCATGAATAACCTCAATCTATCTCTCTCCAAGGAAGTTCAGCGGATACTAACAGAAGCCCGGAGACCATCCACCAGAAAGGTTTACTCAGCCAAATGGAAGAGATTCAGCATTTGGAATACCAGCAAGAGTCATGATGCATCATTATTGAACATTCCACTCATTCTGGAATATTTGGCAGATATGCTACAGAATGGACTCTCATATTCTTCCATAAAAATACATGCTTCAGCTATTTCAGCTAGATACAACACTGATCCACCTGTGTTTTCACATCCTTTGTTAAGGCAATTCCTTCGGGGAATCAAGAATATAAAGCCCCCAAGAAAGGCACCAGTACCAGCTTGGGACCTCAACTTTGTCCTAGAAAAACTGACTCTACCTCCCTTTGAGCCAGCAGCTTCTGTGGACTTACAATTTCTCTCATGGAAGACAGCTTTCCTGTTGGCAATTACCTCAGCAAGAAGGGTTTCGGAATTACAGGCCCTAATGGCAATACCACCGTTCATAACCTTTCACAGAGACAGGGTCTCCTTACGAACCAACCCTACCTTTCTGCCAAAAGTGGTATCTAGGGTTTCTTTAAATCAAGCAATTCACCTGCCTACTTTCTTTCCCAATCCTGAGAACAAAGGGGAAAGACTGTTGCATACCTTGGACATTCACAGACAACTTCGCTACTACCTGGACAGAACCAAGACCAGTAGGAAGTCTGATCAGCTTTTTGTAGCTTACGCCCCTGGAGTACAAGGAAAAGCAATTTCCAAACAGACTATTTCAAAATGGATTGGACATTGTATCAGATTCTGTTATTCCTTCCATGGAAAGAGTGTGCCAGCCAATGTCAGACCACACTCCACCAGAGCTACAGCCACCTCTACAGCATTCTTAAGAGGGGTGCCTACAAAAGACATTCTAGAAGCTGTTACATGGAGCTCCGTGCTTACATTTTCCAAACACTACAACCTCCCTTTATATTCCAGATCCAGAGCAGGCTTTGCTTCAGCAGTCCTGCAGGGATTGATAGCTACACCATCCTTTTCTTAGAGCATTCCACCTCCCCCGGCTAAGCTATGGTATTCAACCCATATGTTATGACTGCAGTTGCATTCTTGAAGGACATAGTACAGTTTTGTACCTACCATAAATGTAGATGTCCGATAGATATGCAACTGCAGTCGGGTTTTCCCTCCCTCCTTCCCCTCTATGCCTTGGGTCCACTCCTCTCCCTGTTATCCTTAGCTGGGGATATCTGTTATGGTGTATCTGTTTATTGCTTATTTATTTGTCTGGAAACCTGCTTTTGTCTTCCAATTTGATTACAGCCTTCCTTGGAGGGCACCTGGCATCTGGGGCAAGAAACACTGAAGAAGATGGCGTCGGCTGATGCTTATGTACTCCAGCCGCTCTGACGTCGGAGAGAAATGCGACATCAGCCGACGTCGGGCCCAGACTTTGGAATCCGGCTGACCGAGGGCTGCCTGAGGCAGGGCAACCCATATGTTATGACTGCAGTTGCATGTCAATCGGACATCTACATTTATGGTAGGTACAAAACTGTACTTTTTCGCCCCTTTTGCTAGCACTTTTCCAATGTGCCTTTCTCTTTGCCTCCTTTATTGCTCTTCTGCTTGCCTCCTTGTACTGTCTCTTTCTCTTCTTGGTCACATGCTTTACACCTGTTGTATGCCCTAATTTTAGTATGCACTAGTATGCTTTATTCTGTTTTCTTACTAATACTCTAGTTCATAGCCCTGAGTACTCTGTTCATGATCTTTTTCCCATTGCCTGATTCAGCTCTCATTTTTCCCCTTCACCTGCATATCCATGACCCCCCAACCCACACTTTCATCAGGACTACGTCCAGAATTTTGTTTCTTCTGGTGTAGTTCTGCACCATAAGTCCAAATCTGTTGCTGTCCAAGACTTCATTTAATTCCTCTCTTGTCTTGCCTGGAGCTCAAAATCTCCCAGGCAGCTTGTGGCTTAATCTGATCCCACATAAGCATAAAAATTGTCATATTTTTGTACTTGTATATCATCCCATATTGTGCTGACCCACCATCATCCTTTTACTCTGCGTACAGGATGCTTATCCTAGGTTCTGACTGTGCCACTCCTCTGCTCCTTCATGATGTGGTGTTCATTCTCCTCTCTGACCTTGCATTCAGTCGCCTTCTTTGTTATAACTCACTGCTCTTGTCTCTGTTCTTCCCATTGTTATCATTTCTCAACATCCTGGACTCAGAAACCTTAACTTCCCACCCACTATTGCCTTTGGCCCATCTTTCTGTGAGACTTGCAATGTTCAGCCTCTCCTTCTACATCACTGCTTGCAGTTGACAGTTTTCCTAGCCAGACTGCTTGCAGTACACAGTAACATTAACCAACCAAGCTGTAAATCACCTTTGTTTGTTCCCATGATATGTTCTTTATCCACTTTTCTAACTCCAGAGCAAGACGATGAGTTTCACTTTCCTCTCTTTTTAAAATTCATTTTTGCAATGTATATTCATGTCGATTAAAATAATTTTAGTAGTGGTTTTGGGTCTAAAATAACTTTGATTTTTAAGCATCCATGAAGTTTATTCATAACTTTAGACAGACTTGAAGTTATTAAACAAATTTGTGGGTGCATGCATGCACAGCTAACACTGTATTTTAAGTTTACTTTCACTGTTTCTGATTTAAGATGGGAGGTAAGTTCTCATAAGTTCATAATTCGGTAACCATTTGAAATGTTGGGGCCAGCTAGAATGAGTTGCGAAATATGGAGCCTGAAAGACTGATTGAATGTCTGAGGTATGGAGATCTCAGAATTGGTATGTATAAGTTCAGTGGTGTATCACAAAAAGAAGTTTAAAGGAGAAGACCGTTTTCAAGATTCGCTGTTCTCCTTTGTTTTTTGGTCTTTTGTTTTTTTGGCTTGTCAGCACTCGGCATTTTGAGTGCCAACATTTCTGTAGGGAGCCTAATAATTCTCACTTTAAAAAACTGTGTGACTTTTAACGTGTATAGAAGTCTGAAGTTATAGTTTTTGAGGCGAAAAAAAACATATCTGGAGTCAGTGGAGAGGAATGGCAGCTATAAAGAGTTTGGAGTGAAATGCGGTATGATTGTTCTTGGGCATTCCACACTGGGAGAAATACAAGGAAACATTACTGATACCTCTTCCCATGTCTTTGTAGAAGGAAAGGCCCTGGCATTGAGCAGCATTCTACCATTACGAAGAATGCAATGCCTAAATTGAAGAATAAAAATTTGGGCTTCCCTAATTGGTTAATTAGTGCCATTCTAGAAGGATTCATTGTGTGTCTTTATGGAATTACATAATTAGAAGACCCTCCTGCTTTGCAGGAGATGGCTTTTATCTTTTGTCCCTTCATGTTCATATGATTGGTAAAACTTTTGCTTCCTCCACAATGCTTTTTCATGCAGAGTTCTCATCATGGACATCCTGACATGGCAAACTCCAGTCTAGATAACATCAAGGTAATACTCTGAATGCCAGGAACCTAAATAACAAAATCTGTGAACTTAAGGATTTCTTTAACCTTGAAGATGGCATTTGTTTAACTGCAAAAACAGCTTCCATTGTAGAAATAGAATTCTTTGCATTCCAAGGTGCATTACCTGTCATACATTCAGATCCACTGGCAGCTGTGGGGGGATTATCTTTCTTTATTTCTAATCAACTGTCTTTCACTGGACGAGACTTCACATGATACAAATCTGGAACTGGTTAACAGCCTAGTTACACTCAGTAAAATTAGTTATCAAATTATGGCTAGTTACAGATGTTCTTCGTGTTTCACTGTTGCAGTCATCACATTTGGGTTATCCCTGCAAGGGTAGCCCTCAGTCGGCCCGAATACCAGAGGCTTAGTATTTCTGCATTGATTGCTGTCGCTCCAGGACTGACATCAGGTCGTCAGTGGTATAAAAACAGGCAGCCGACGCCATTACATCAGTCTTTCTTGCCAAAGAGCCCGAAGCAGAAGCAATTCACACGAGTGCCGGTCATCAGCTACTTGAGCTTTTCTTTTCCAAATTGAAGTTGAAGTCTTCTAAAGCTAAGTACCCCATTGGGGATCCTTTTTTCTTGCTGTAACCGATGTCAGAAAAAGTTAACCATTGTCTCTCCTGTGGAAATCAAATACCAAACCGAGACTTTCATTTCTACTGCATCACTTGTTCAGGCCCAGACCACAACGTCCCCCGCTGCCACTTTTGTGCTTTGTTCAATGTCAGAACTATATGTCGTCGGGCCCGTAGTGTAGCTAGATATTTTCACTCTCATTTCTCGACTTACGATATGGTTTCGGTAAGCCATCCAACAACAGATCTTCCAAAAAAAGCAAAGATAAAGACAGAGACAGACCGCACAGGTCCAAAACTGCCGATGACGCTTCCATTAAGCTAGTCGTCAGTTCTCTGGTCCTCAGTGAGGCGCTTTCGCTGCCCCTGATGCCCGCTTCTGTGGATTTGCAGGCTGCTACCGAGACTCTTTCGGAGTCCGGTATGCAGCGAGACTCTTCTTCAATTAAGGATCCTGCGGATGTCTCTACCTTGGATGGGTCCAGAGCCTCTGAGCAGGCACCGGCTTCTGAGGAAGTACTTCACACTGCCGATAATCGACACAGACCGACGACTTCTTTCGCTTCTACAGTTCTTTCGAAAACTACCGAGTTTCTAAGGCCCAGGGTACGAACCACACCCAAAAAACTGATGACCCAACCTTAGGCCCCTGATTCCTTGCCTCAGTCTCAAATGCTTAAAATGGCAGAAGACCTTATAATGCTTATCAGGGGAAGCCAGGCTACCCCTTCCAAAAGAAAAAGAGATTTGTCCCCAGTAGTTTTATCTGAACAGGAGTCTAATGAGACATGCATCTGAATATGAAGATTTGTAACCCCTCTCTGTTTGAGGATTCTGATGCAGAGAAATCCATCCCTTTAGCCTCTCTACCTGAGGATTTTTCCTTTGGGGGAACCCTACACATTTCCAATGTGAATGTCAGGACTATCCTCAGTCAAAAAAGAGACTCAGGAAATTCTTATATCTTCCGCAGCACAGACCTCTGGCCATTCCTCCTGTCCTGGATGTTCTGGATGATGTTTTTATGGAATCCAGTCTGACCCCTGACACCCTCCCTCCTGCTCCCAGGAAACCTGACAGGTACTGTAGAGTCCCTGACTCTCACAAATTTCTTTTCAAATATCCTACTGCAGACCCCGAGGTTATCTCTCAAAGACCTAAAGGAATCAAAGCAACTTCAGCTAAGAATCCCACCTCCTCAGATAGGGTTTCCCGAGCATTAGACAGATGGGGTAAAAAAGTATACACCTCTGCTACTCTTGCTATTAGAGCATTAAATTGTCAGTTCCATATGCTGAAATATCAGCAACTTACCATGGAACTCCTCAAAAAAAATCTTCTTTCCCTGCTTGTGCAGAAAATAGAGTTACAAGAGTTAATGCATCCTGCAAGTCAAGTAACTAAGCACACCATACAATGTGGTTTTGATGCCCTAGAAGCGTCTTGCAGGGCAGCAGTTACTGGTTCTGTACTTAGAAGACATGCTTGGCTTAAGGAACAGACCTTGCCAGACCATGTCAAATCCAAGTTATTGGACACACCCTTGCACAAAGACAACCTATTTGGCACCAAGGCAGAAGAGGTCCTAAAAAGGTGGAAGAAAAAGCTAAATCTATGCACAGTTAAAGATTTCTTACAGGTCCAGCCACCGAGGTTCAGTAGGCATTGCCCCTCCAAGCACTGGTCCTTTCCTGCCCCCCCAGGTCAGCTCAGCCCAGACCGAGGGGAAGCAGTCCCCCCAGACAACAGCCCCAGAGAATTCAGAGATCTAAGCAATGGAGTTCCTCCTCTTCAAAACCAGGGAGTGCAAAGTCACCCCTTATGGTAAGAGCTCACAATGACTTTACACTTCCACCCCCTCCCTCTGCCCACCTGCACTTACCCCTACGAGGAAAACTCTCTTTCCACGCAAGCAACTGAGCCACCATTACCAATGACGGCTGAGTCCTCAAAGTAGTGTCCCAGGGATACAAATTTTATTTTCACACTTTGCCAACCCCAAAAGGGTTCCCAGATCTTCCCCCAAACCAGTGGGCAGAGGCCAAAAAGCAAGTCCTTTCCATCCTCACTATGAGGGTAATAGAGCATGTTCCTGCAGAGCAGACAGGGCAAGGTTTCTACTCCAGATTCTTCTTGGTACCCAGAGAAGAGGGCACATGGCCCCCCTTCCTCGACCTATCCATTCTAAACACATTTCTGGTGATACCAAAATTCAAAATGCTCACCCTCCAGCAACTTCTTCCTATGCTTTCCAAGGATGCTTGGTTAGCCACCCTAGACCTAAAGCAGGCCTACCTACACATCCCAGTCAGGGAATCATGCAGGAAATATCTACATTTCAGAGCAGGATCACTGCACTTTCAGTTCTCTGCGCTTCCCTTTGGCTTATCCACTGCACCCAGAGTTTTCATAAAATGTCTGGCTCCCGCCATTGCTTTTTGCAGGCAAAGAAATATTCAAATTTACCCATACTTAGACAATTGCCTGATTCAGGCAGATAATCAGGAAAAGCTGCTGAAGCACTTGACCTTTGTAAAGGACCTACTGACCTCCTGGGGGTATACTGTCAACGAAAAGAAATTAAAACTAGTACCCACACAAAAAAATTGTATTCCTGGGAGCAAGCCTGGACACAGCATCCCAGATGGCATTCCTTACACTAGAAAAACAAACCTACCTGACAACCTACTTCTCTCAACTAGCCACCAGGACCCAGTTATCCGCAAGGAAAATCCTGCAAGCTCTAGGGTTCATGGCTTCTTGAATTCTACTCATTCCATATGCCAGAATGCATATGAGGAAACTACAATGGTACCTAAAAAGCCTTTGGTGTCAGCACTCTCAAGACCTGGAAACTCTTATACCAATGATACCTTGTCTAAGGAAAGATTTTCTTTGGTGGCCAGCAGTATGCTACGACAACAAGGGATTTCCCTTCCCAGTACCCCACGCCGCCCAGATCCTCACCACAGATGCATCAGACTATGTCTGGGGTGCACATCTGGATGGCAGGTGCATTCAGGGCCAATGGAGCCCAAATCAAATACATCTGCACATCAACCAAAAAGGTATGTTAGCTGTTCAGCATGCCCTGACAGCTTTCAGACCCCTACTCTCCCCGGGGCCTCTGCTGATCAAAACAGACAACACTATGGTGACATGGTACATCAACAAGCAGGGAGGGAGTCGCTCTTATCCTCTGTGCAGGCTTGCCATGACCCTTTGGCATAAGGCCGCAGCCAGGCAACTACACCTGTTAGCACAATTCCTGCCAGGCTGTCTAAACTCTCTGGCAGATAACCTAAGCAGAAACCTGCTAGACCCGCCCGAGTGGCAGCTAGACCAAAGAAGCTTCACCCAGAAATGGGGCACCCCGAAGGTAGACCTCTTTGCCTTCCACTCCAATCATCAGCTCAGCAAATTCTGCACCAGGGAACCTCACAGCAAGGCCTGGAAAGTGGATGCTGTATCCTTCCAGTGGGGTAAACCTCTTGGTCTATGTATTCCTCCCTCTACCACTCATTTCAAGGGTGCTGTGCAAAATAAGGGAGGAAAAACCAAGGACAATCCTGATTGCCCCAGACTGGCCACAGCAGCACTGGTACACACTACTGCGGAGCCTGTCACCCCTGCCACCATGGCACCTACCTCATATCCCAACACTCCTGACCCAGAGGAATGGAGAATTCATCCATTCCCAATTGCAGACCCTCAGTCTGGCAGCCTGGCTTATTCCATGACCTCTCCTCAAACTGCCAGTCTAAGCAAACAAGTTCTAGATGTTATATGTGAGGCCAGATGCCCCAGCACTAGAAAGTGGAAAAGGTTTTGCACCTGGATCCAGGCTAAGGGAGCCGGAAAGCAACAGCCCACCCTTCCTCTCATCCTGGATTACCTGGCATACCTGCTACACAAGGGTCTATCCTTCTCTTCTGTTACAATTCATGCCTCTGCCATCTTTGCTCATTTCAGCACAGAGCCACCTCTTTTCTCACACCCTCTCATCAAACAATTCCAAAGAGGGGCTAACAACTTGAGGCCACCCAGAAGAACTCCTACCCCAGCGTGGGACCTAAACTTTGTGTTGGAAAAGCTCACCCTGCCCCCTTGAACCTGCAGCTTCAGCAGAGTTAAAAATTCTCTCTTGAAAGACAGCCTTGCTTCTCGCCATCACTTCAACTACAAGAGTATCAGAGCTACAAGCACTTATGGCTGTAGTGCCAGTCATCATTTTCCATGCTGATAGGGTCTCCCTCAGGACTTAACCCATCCTTCATGCCAAAAGTGGTGTCCAGAGTGGCTCTCAACCAATCCATTCATTTGCCCACCTTTTTCCCTAACCCACAAAACAAGGGGGAAAGGATTCTACACTCTCTAGATGTGCACAGACAGCTCAGATTCTACCTAGACAGGACTAAATCTTTTAGAAAAACTGATCAGTTGTTAGTCAGCTTCTCTGCAGGAGCAGAGGGCAAGGCCATATCCAAACAAACAACTTCCAAATGGATAGCACATTGCATCCATTTCTGTTACAAACAGCATGGAAAACCTCCCCTAAGGTGGTCAGGACACATTCATTCGCATCAAGATCTAAGGATGTAATGGTGCCCCTCTACTCTTCCCTCATCAGACCCATTATTGAGTACAATGCACCAATTGGAATGTACCTGGCTAGACATCTCCAGTAGCTGGAGAGACAACAGAGGTACCTAACCAAGAGGATTACTGGCCTCAAACAGTTGCCCTATGCAGCACGATTGAAAAAGCTAAGACTGTTCTCTGTTGCATACCGCTTTCTCAGAGGCGGTCTCTGTCTAACGTACAGAATTGTTGAACATGCTCCATCTTAGCAAAACCAAATCTACTCAAGCTACACGCTCTAGGGATATAAACCTCAACACAACAATGAATAGAACATGCTGGAGGGATAGATTCCCTTCACAGAGACTTCCCTTACTATGGAACAGGGTCCCGATCTACATAAGACAGATCCCGTCACTATCACTCTTCAAGAGAAACCTTGAGTGGATGGGTAACAGAAAGTTCACACCGGGGATCACACCAACAGCACTACTAGATAGGGGCCAAGGGTACTAGCTGCTAGTAGAAGGGTTTAGGGAACTACTAAAGGGGCGGTGAATACTGCACAACGTGGCTGGGCTAATATATGCCTTCGGGCAGATAGCCCAGTACCAACATATGAACTTATGAACCTATTCCACCAGAGCAACCTCCATCTCTGCAGCTTTCCTCAGAGGGGTCCCCACCAGGGACATCCTGGAGGCTGCAACATGGACTTCTCCAAGCATTGCCACCTGCCTATCTTCTCCAAATCCAGGGCAGGCTTTGCCACTGCAGTCTTGCAGGGCATCCTAGACAGCCCCCAGTCTTCTTGACTGCCTCCACCCTTTTCTTCAGCTTTGGGAATCAACCCACATGTGATGACTGCAACAGTGAAACATGAAGAACATAGTACAGTTGTGTACACTTACCATAAATGTAGATGTTCGAGTGTGTTCACTGTTGCAGTCCTGGTTTCCCTCCCTCCATCCTCCTTGTCTCTCTCTCTCTCTCCTTCCTTACAAGGAATTTTTGGTATTTACTTTCTGCTGGGGGTGTTCTTCCACGGTAACCTAGCTCGTTAGCTGACATTTAGGGCAAGAAAAACTGATGTAATGGCGTCGGCTGCCTGTTTTTATACCACTGACGACCTGACATCAGTCCCAGAGCGACAGCAACCAAAGCAGAAATACTAAGCTGCTGGTATCCAGGCCAACTGAGGGCTACCCTGGCAGGGATAACCCAAATGTGATGACTGCAACAGTGAATACACGGGAACATCTACATTTATGGTAAGTGTACACAACTGTACTTACCAATCCATGATCCCCTTAGATCATAAAAAGTATCATAACCATTTAGAAAAAAATAACAATCAAACCAAATACCTTTCTTGTGGGTGATGTCAGCTATGTACACATTAACTGGGAAACATGTACTACTAACATCATATATGCCCAGAGATTTCTGGACTTTGTAAATACCAGAAGACTTGTCCCTTTAACCACCAGAGGTGCTATTCTTATTCCTGTTTTTGTCCTCTCAAACCTTTCTCCCTGTGGTTGCCACCTCACTTGTTATCCCTTTCTCTCATCAACTCTGTCCATCTTTGCTGTGTTCTTCTCTATAAAACCTCCTTTGTGGCCCCTGATAGCTCCTCTGCATTCTGGGATTTTTCCAAAGCTCATTTACTAAGCTTACTGATGATCACAAATGGTATAGCTTTCCAGCAAAACATGTAGCTGAGGCTGCTGCCTTCCCTTGGATTTTATTCCTCTCTTAGATAGATGAACTGAGGCATCTGTACCAGTCCGATGTAAGCATAATGGCAAATTTAAAACTAAATCCATGTAGTGGCACCATCACATCAGTAAACTCTGTAGTAAAAAGAAAAAAAGCTCCTGGCTGTCACTAGTAACGTGCACCACAGCATTGTAAAAGGGCTTTACAACTGGTAATTCTTTCTAATTTATCATTATGAAACGAAAGTCCAACTATAAACTTGGGTCTGCAGCTAATTTAAAAGACAGGCATTTAATCTTTCTTCAGTGGGTAAGGGAGAGCCACGTTTGTGTTGGGAGAAAGGGCAGGGAGGGTGTCCCTGCTTTGGCAAAATATTGTGCCTATTCCTGGGGAAGCTGCTTCTGCCATTAATAATCATGCTTGTCCAAACTGTCCTGTCAAAAAGAAGCAGAAAACTAAACATGGGTCTTCTCCTGCTCCAGTTTCACAGGAGTAGTTTATTAAGTCAGGCTCAGGGTTTTGTATAGGTCACCCTTCTTGTCAAGTGGTTTCTTTTAAAGGAAAATGTATTCCTGTTTTTCTGCAGAGATTCAAAAAATTTAATCTGGATGGGAATGTGATGTGTAGCCAGGCATACTCTTTGTACTCTAATAAGCACATTTTTTTGAACATCACATTCAGTATAGCTTTTTTCATCTTATGTCTACAACAGCTGAAATGAATGTCTCCAACAACAGGTGCAATATTGCTTATCTAAAAAGCAATGTCTTTTAATTGTTTTAGGGGGAACAACTGAAAATGTTACTTATATTTATTAAGTGCTGGGGGGGCATTTTGAAAGATATGCTTATTTTAAAGTTATAGGTGTCCAAGAGGGAGTAGCACTAAGAGGTTGTGAGTACAACATGGAATTCGCTTGTTACAACCCTGGAACATGTACAGGTTTTGCTCCTCAGATTTCTGATTCAGATTCAGAAGAGAAATTGTTATCTCAGTCTCCTGTAATGTGTTCTGTTTATTTAGACTATTTTCAGAATGTGCCAGTATTTTCAATAGGAGACCACTGAGGTGTCTTGGTCCCTCAGAAAATAATATGAACTGTTACAACTGGAATTTCAAGACCCTCCTCCCATCCCCCAGTTCTGTTAGCAATGGATGATGATTTTGTCTTAGTCTGTGGCTTCCCTGTTAGCAAGCCTACTGCACGTAAAAAAACAGAATGTATAATTTCCTCAGTTTTTCAAATTTTATACAAATATCCCAGACCTGACCCAGGAGGTATAGCTTTAGTTAATCCAGCTGCAGTCAAACATTTTGTTAATTCTAATCCCCCCTTCCGACAAGGATGGAAAAACAATTGGTAATGCTTGGGAAAACGTGTATGTTTCTGCAACTTTCATTTTTAGTAATTTGAATTGTCAAGCTCATATGTTAGTTTATTCTGACTAACTTGTGAAAGTATGTAGAATGTGTTATCTGTATTTTCCCCTTCTGAGGGGAAATCTGCTTTGTATACAGTCTCAGCAAAATGCTGGTAAGTAGACATTTAAATAACAATTGCAAGGAGGTTCCGAAAAGAAAACAGGACCCCCCCCCAAATAAAGGACAGTCAAATAAGTCAGAATGACTATATAAGGGGCCATGTCCATCCCTCAGCAGTCCCTTATCCCTGTCAGAAATTCTGAATCTCCGTTTTTCTCTTTGGCAACAGATTGTTTCAGGCAAATGGGTTCTGAGACTAATTCAGCAGGGTTACAGATGGCAATGGCAGGAAATCACTCATTTCAAGTGAATTATTTCACATCCACCAGACCATACCTCTCTGTTTCCTCCTGTCCCACAGGCACATGCCTTCTCAGGGGATAACAAAAGTAGTTCCTGTTTCCTAGTTGGGAAAAGGATTTTATTCAAGAATTGTTTCTATTGCCAAAAAAAAGAAAGAAAATGCCTGGAGGCCATGTCCAGAGCTTTTTTTCCCTAAACCTGCTCAAGTTCATAATGTTTTCACTTGAAAATGTGATGTTCTTCATGTTTCACTGTTGCAGTCATTACATTTGCGTTATCTGCTTGCAGTAGCCCTCAGTCAGCCTGATTAACAAAGTCTTGGGTCCTGCGTCGGTTGCTGTCCCTTCTTCCATGATGTCAGGTCGTCAGGGGTATAAAACATGCAGCCAACGCCATTACATCAGTCTTTCTTGCCATGCGGTGCCCGAAGCAGAAGCAGTTTGCAAGCGCCGGTCTTCAACTAAAGCTAAGTACCTCATTGGGGAAACTTTTTCTTGCTCCTTACCGATGTCAGTAAAGTTAGTAATTGCATTACTTGTGGAAAGCAAATACCTCACAAAGATTTTCATTCGTACTGTATTCCTTGCCTAGGCCCTGACCACAATGTACCTTGCTGTCAGTTTTGTGCTTTATTTAAACAGCACACTATCCGTCGTCTGTATATTTTCGCTTCTAAATATTTCGGTTCTCAGTTTAATTATCCAGAAATGTCATCGGTTAGCCATTCGACTACCAGGATTAAAAAAAAATGCAAAGATAAAGACAGAGACAGGCCACCGAGGTCCAAAGCTGCCAACGACACTTCTCCTAAGCCAGTTCGCTGGTACTCATTGAGGCGCTTTCGCAGCCCCTGATACCCGCTACTTCTGACTCGCAGACCTCAACTGAGACCCATTCCGAGTCCGGTATCCGGTATGCCGTGAGATGCTTCAACTGTGGAACCTGCGGATGTCTCTACCTTGGATGGGTCCGGAGATGCTGTGCAGGCACCGGCTTCTGAGGGTGTATTCAGGCCTACGGACTTGCATATTAAACCGATGCCTCCTTCTCAATTTAGGCCAAAATCTCGAACCATGCCTAGGAAACCGATGCCCAGGCCGCATGCTCAGGCTTCTGTGCCTAAAAATCAAATGATAAGAATAGCTGAAGATCTTATAACTCTAATCAGGGGAATCCAACCTCCCACTTCTAAGAGACCTAGGACTGAAGTTGTTTATGAATCTTCTGAACAGGATTCTGATTTTTCTGATTCTTCTGATGATCGGGATTTGCCCTTATCTACTTATGAGGATTCTGATGCAGAGGATTCTATTCCCTCTGCTTCCCCTCCAGAGGATTTTTCTTTTGGTGAAACCTTACATACTCTAAGGGAGCTTTTCCACTGGGAAAGTCAGGATTTTTCTTATTCAAAAAAGAGGCTTAGGGATTTCTTACTCCTGCCTCAGCATAGGCCTTTAGCCATACCTCCTGTACTAGACATTGTTGATGATGCCTTTTCAGAATCTAGTTTGGCCCCTGATTCTTTGCCTCATGCTGCCAGAAAACCTGACAGATATTACAGGGTTCCTGTTTCTCACAAGTTCCTTTTTAAAAATCCTATTGCGGATCCAGAGACTATTTCACAGGGACCCAAAAGCATTAAGGCTTCTACTGCTAAAAATCCTACCCCCTCTGATAGAGACTCCAGGGCGCTGGATAGATGGGGTAATAATGTTTACACTTCTGCAACCTTGGCCATTAGGGCTTTAAACTGCCAGTTTCATATGTTAAAGTATCAACAACATGTTATTGGATTGCTTAAACAGAAAATGATGTTAATTCCTGACTGCGCAGAAAGTAAAGAATTACAGGATTTAACGCATTCTGCTGAACAGGTTAGAAAACATACTTTGCAATGTGGATTTGATTCATTAGAGGCCTCTTGCAGGGCTGCTGTTATTGGGTCTGTGCTCAGAAGGCATGCTTGGCTTAAGGAGCAATCTTTGCCTGATCATGTTAAAGCTAAATTGTTGGATGCTCCTTTAAATCAGGATCGCCTGTTTGGCAACAAGGCTGAGGAAGTTCTTAAAAAGATGGAAGATAAAGCTAAATCTATGCCGACTGTTAAAGACTTCTTACAAGTTCAGTCTCCTAGATTTAGTAGGCACTGGCCCTCTAAAAATTGGTCCTTTCCAGCCCCCTCTCAGGTCTTCTCAAGCCAAACCCAGACACAGCAGAAGCCCCAGGTTTCAGTCCCAAGGGACACACAAGACTAGGCAGTGGGGGGTTTCCCCACCCAAACCTGGGAGCAGTAAGACTCCCCCCTATGGAAAACTGTCTCAATGACTTCCTTTTAAAACTTCCAAGCACTTTCCAACTTAATGCTCCTTTAGGCAGAAAGATTGGTCTGCAGGCCAAAAACTGGAACTCATTACCCAGGACAAATGGGTTTTAAATATAGTGTCCCAAGGATACAGATTTCATTTCCACACGTTACCAACACCAAGTGGGTGGCGAGATCTACCCCCAAATCAGTGGGCAGAGGCCCAAAATCAGGTACTCTCTCTTAAACAGGGGGGGGCTATTCAGTTGGTACCAGAAGAGGAAAAGGAACAAGGTTTCTATTCAAGACTTTTCCTGGTACCCAGAAAAGACAATACATGGCATCCTATCCTGGACCTTATTCAAAACACCTTTCTGGTGATTCCAAAATTCAAAATGCTGACTCTTCACCAGATGCTTCCTATGCTAGGCAAGGATGCATGGTTGGCAACACTTGACTTAAAAGATACATACCTGCACATCCCTATCAGGGAGTCTTGCAGAAAATACCTATGCTTCAAAGCAGGCTACATGCACTATCAGTTCTCTGCACTGCCCTTTGGCTTATCTACTGCGCCCAGGGTATTCACAAAGTGCCTAGCTCCGGTCATTGCATTTTGCAGGCAAAGAAATATTCAAGTATACCCATACCTGGACGATTGTCTAATTCAGGCAGAAAGCAAGGACATTCTTTTCAGTCATCTGTCCTTTGTTCGAAGGGTACTGACTTGTCTGGGGTTCACCATAAACAAAAAGAAATCCCACCTGGTACCCTGTCAACAAATTATATTCCTGGGAGCAAGCTTGAATACAACTTCCCAGATGGCTTTCCTCATGCCAGAGAATTGGATACATTTGACAACCTACTTCAAACAAGTGGCCACAAAAACCCAACTATCTGCAAGGCAAATACTGCAAGCCTTGGGGTTCATGGCCTTCTGCATTTTTCTAATTCCATATGCAAGGTTGCATATGAGGAAACTACAATGGTATCTCAAAAGCCTATGGTGTCAACATTCACAGGATCTAGAAGCAAGGATTCCTATCATACCTTGCCTTCGCCTAGAGTTCCTTTGGTGGGCAGAGACCTGCCACCAAAACAGGGGACTACCATTCTCATTACCCCCTGCCGCACAAATCTTAACAACAGACTCATCAGACTATGCATGGGGGGCTCACCTGGCAGGGAAGTGCATTCAGGGCAAATGGAACCCAAGTCAAAAGCACCTGCACATAAATCAAAAGGAAATGTTAGCTGTACAGAATGCTCTGACAGCCTTCAAGGACCACATTCTTCCAGGAAAACTAATGGTAAAGATGGACAACACCACTGTCATGTGGTAGATAAACAAGCAGGGGGGTTCACATTCTTACCCCCTCTGCAGACTAGCCATGGCATTGTGGAACACAGCCTTGAGCTACCAAGTGAATCTAAAAGCTCAATTCCTGTCAGGAAAACTAAATACACTGGCAGACGGACTAAGCAGAAACCTCATGGACCCACACAAGTGGAAACTGGAACCAAGGATTTTCAACATGTTGACAAACAAATGGGGGAGCCCAGGTATAGACCCGTATGCCTCCACCTAGAGCCATCAACTGGAAATATTTTGCACAAGGATTCCCCACAAGCTAGCTTGGAAAGTGGATGCTGTATCCTTCAGCTGGAAAAAACAGTTTATGCCTTTCCTCCTCTGCCTCTGCTCTCCAACGTACTACTAACGATCAAATAGGACAAGCCAAGGACAATTTTAATTGCACTAGACTGGCCTCGCCAACATTGGTACCCACTCTTGCGCAGTGTGTCACACTTGGCTCCATGGCACCTGCCTCTGGCTCCTTCCCTGTTGTCTCAGCAGGAGAACCAGATTCTGCACTTTCAGCTGCAAACCCCGAACCTAGCAGCCTGGCTAATTACATAATCTCTCCTTTACCATCCCTCAGTAAATCAGTGATGGATGTCATTTTAGAGGCAAAGAGGCCTAGTACTAGAAAATCTTATTCTGCAAAATGGAAAAGATTCTGTGCTTGGAACCAATCTCAAGGAATGAACGCAGCAGTGCCCAATTTACCTCAGATTCTACAATACTTGACTGGGATGCTTCATAAGGACTTGTCTTTTTTCTCCTTCAAAATTCATGCCTCAACCTTTTCAGGTCATTATAGCACAGAGCCTCCCCTCTTCTCTCACCCACTGCTCAAGCAGTTCCTCAGAGGGGCCAAAAATTTAAGGCCACCCAGGAGAGCTCCAATTCCAGCCTGGAATCTTAACTTTGTCTTGGAGAAACTCACTCTTCCTTCTTTCGAGCCAGCTGCTACTGCAGATTTAAAATTTCTTTCCTGGAAAACAGCTTTCCTTTTGGCAATCACTTCTGCAAGAAGGGTATCTGAATTGCAGGCTCTTATGGCAGTGGAACCTTTCATCATCTTTCATGCAGACAGGGTGTCCCTCAGAACCAATCCCTCCTTCATGCCCAAGGTGGTATCCAGTGCAGCTCTTAATCAGTCCATTCATTTGCCTACCTTCTTTCCTAACCCACAGAACAAAGGGGAATGGATACTGCACTCTTTAGATGTGCATAGACAGCTTAGATTATACTTGGACAGGACTAAACCTCAAAGGAAATCTGAACAACTGCTGGTGGCATTTGCTGCAGGGACAGAGGGGAAAGCTATTTCAAAACAAACCATTTCAAAATGGATAGGCCACTGCATTCAGTTCTGCTATAAGCACCATGGAAAACCTATCCCACAGGGCATCAGATCCCATTCAACCAGGGTTGTATCTACCTCTACAGCCTTTCTCAGGGGCGTCCCTACTAGGGACATCCTAGAAGCTGCTTCCTGGAGTTCTATACATACTTTCACCAAGCATTATCATTTGCCAATTTTCTCTAAGTCCAGGGCTGGTTTTGCCACTGCAGTCTTGCAGGGCCTTATAGCTGGTCCTAATTCTATTTAAATTTCTCTTCCCAACCTTAGCTTTGGGAATCTACACAACTGTAATGACTGCAACAGTGAAACACGAAGAACATAGTACAGTTGTGCACACTTACCATAAATGTAGATGTTCAAGTGTATTCACTGTTGCAGTCCTGGTTTACCCTCCCTCCAGCCCCCTTTTCTTCCTTTGGCTATACCTCTACTCTCACTTACTATGCTCTAAAAGCTTTTTGATGTATTTGCTTTTCTATTGGAGGTATATCCTTGTATTTATAGATTTAATTGCTTCCCATTAGGGGGGCACCTGACATCTTGGGCAAGCAAAACTGATGTAATGGCATCGGCTGCATGTTTTATACCCCTGAAGACCTGACATCATGGAAGAAAGGACAGCAACTGACGCAGGACCCAAGACTTGTTAATCAGGCCAACTGAGGGCTACTGCAAGCAGATAACTCAAATGTAATGACTGCAACAGTGAATACACTCGAACATCTACATTTATGGTAAGTGTACACAACTGTACTTTATCCCTTCCTCTTCATTTGAGTTTTTTTTTTTTTTTTTTGGTAACCACGGATTTAAAGATACTTGTCATCACATTCCTATCCATCCAGACTTCATACATTTCTTAAGGTTGTGTGTGTTTGGATCACATTATTGGTGCTCTGCTTTCTCCTTTGGGTCATCCACTGCTCCAAGATTGTTCACAGAGTGTCTAGCTGCAGTCATAGCTCACTGCTGGCTACAGGGGTATCCACATTTTTCCATACTTGGACAACTTCGTTATCTTTGCAGAGTCTTTCCCAAGTGTCAGGAATCTCTCACTTGGGTAAGAGATCTGTGCAAGCTGGGATTCCAAGAGAACATTCAAAAGTCATTTTTGACTCTATCACACAGGATTGAGTTCCTGGGGTGTCTGCTAGCACCTAAGTACAAAGAGCCTTTTCTTCCATAGGAAAAAATAGATCTATATTAAGATGTGTTCCAGGGGTTTTCTTCTTAGACTTCTGTCACTGTGAGAGAATACCTCAGGATTCCAGGTCTCCTGGCATGTACATTACTCATGATACCTCTGGCAAGACTTCACATGCAAAAGATACAATGGTATCTGAACCCACATAGGCCCCAGCACTGGCACCCATTATTTTTTCAGATTCTAGTTCTGAGATTTGTGAGATGAGAAACCACTTGGTAGAGATATCAAATACCCCTAAAGCTAGGTCTCCCCTTCTCCTCTCCTTCTCCAAAGCAGTCAGTCACCATAGATGCCTCAGACTTTGCATGGGGAACAGTACTAAGGGGGATAAAAAAAGCAAAGGTATCTGGGAGCAACAAAGACAGATACAAGCACATAAACATAAAAGAATGTACTGCCCTTATCAATGCACTCATCTCTGTGAATCACCTTTGGTTCCCATGACCTCTTCAAGTTGTTACAGACAATACCACAGTGATATGGTATGTAAACAAGCAGTAGGGGAACCGCATCTTACCTCCTATGCATACTAGCTGTGTTAGCATGAGTTATAGTTTTAGAGTACAGTCTCACTCTACAGGCATCTTGCATTCTGTCCGAACAAAATTGTGTGGCAGAAAAGCTGTGCGACAAAGGCAGATCCTCACACATGGAAACTACTAAATCAGGAGGTCTTCCAGGATTTGATCAATCTGTGGGGAGTTCCTCAAGTATACATTTTGTGTTCTGTCTGAATGCTCAGCTGGTAAAATTCTGCTCCTTGTTTCCATGAAAAAAGGCCTGGAGAACAGCTGTCTTTTTTCTTGGACAGAAATGTCCTTGTATGCTTTTTACACTGATATCTAAGGTACTTCTGAAATTCCCCAGGATCACTGTAGTGACTTCCTTCTTGCCCAGCCAACAGTGGTTCTTCCTTCTTTTTGAATTGGCCAGAGGCAGTTATAGCAAGCTTCCTCACAGACTAGGTCTACTCACACAAGAACAGTAATGTTTGATACATCCTGACCCCAAACAACTTCATTGACTGCCTGGATGATAGGGTCTCAGTACCCTTTTAGGCAACTGTTTACTGAGGATGTACACAGGTAATAATGAAGGCAAAAAATCCTGCTACTAGAAAACTGTTTATTTGTAAATGGAAAAAAGTTTTCTGGCTGATAACAATAACATAAGCAGCACCCATTCAGGGCTAATTGTTCTCTATTTTTACAATATTTGCATGGAATTACTTTCCTATGGCCTGTCTTGCTTCTATTGTCAGGGTTCATTTGTCAGCCATTTTAGCATGTCTGCCCATGGAGCACCTTCTTTCAAGACATTCTCATGTCAAAATGTTTTTGAAAGGGATGTGGCATAAAATACCTCCAAGAAAATCCGTGCCTTCTCCTAGGGATGTTAATTTTGTGTTAGAGAAGCTAACACTTGCCCCATTTGAACCACCTCATCTGGTAAACTTGAGGTTCTTAATGTGTAAGACAATTTTATTGGTCACTCTGACCTCCACAAGAATTGCATCTGAGTTGCAAGCTGTTATGGTGGGTCAGTCTTATCTCATTTTCTACAGAGACAAAGTTTCCTTAAGGACCAGTCCTTCTTTTATGTTTAAAATGGTATCCGAGCTTAATTTAAGCCAAGCTGTCCATCTCCCTGTGTTTTTCCTTGAACCTAAAAATGAGGGAGAAAGGAGTTGCTGTTGTGATGGAACAAAATCTTTTAGAACTTTTGATCAGTTTTTCATTTCTTGTGAAGGTAAGAAGGGGACAACCTCTGCCAAAGTAGACAATTTCCAAACGGTTGTCTTGGAGTATTATCCTTTATTTCTTCCATAACAGAAGTATTCCTGGCAAGATCAAGGGACTCTCTTCCAGGGTCTTGGCTTCATCTATGGCTTTTTGAAAAGGGTCAAATTCTAGAAGCAGCAGTGTGGTCCTGTGTACATACTTTTACAAAGCACTACAACCTATTTCTGCTTCAGGCCTAGGTAAGACTTTGCTAGGACCGTACTTTCGGGACTCCTGGACCCTTCTTTTTCCACCTCCCTGTTATTCTAAGCTATTGTAATGTACCCATATATCTTAGGCTTCTGCAGTAGTGATCAATATGAAGAAAATAGTATAGTAGTGTAAGTAAACCTAAGATAATAGTAGATGTTTGGAATGATCACTGCTGCAGTAGCTGCTCCCTCCTTGACCCCCCCCCCCACATTTATGTGTGTTTTTTATGCCAGGGTGTGGACAGTTGTTTGTTGTTGTTTCTAGAAATGTCCTCTCAGGGCTCAGCCTCTTTTTCTCAGTAGGTATGGGAGTTTTGAAGAGCTTGGCACCCAAAAAAGTATTTTAGTCTGCACAGCTCAAGCAAACTAATGGTTTGGGCATATGAAATGTGCCCAGAAGCATTAGAAGCTGTCTGTCTGTTATATCATATGCCAGCTATAATCCATATAGCTTGAGCTACTGCAGCAGTGATAATTTGAACATCTACTTTTATAGTAAGTTTGCTTACGTCTGTACGTTGCTGGTGATTGTAAACTGTGGCCAGCTGTCAAATCAATTTCTGATACTCAAATTCTCCGGCAAGGGCTAGTCTAAACAAATACTTGTTTTGTAAATCATAGTTTTAACCTCAACACCATGAAATGTAGGAGATTCCTTTGGTAAATCTGACATCACTACTACTTACCATGTAGGTAATGTTCTATTAAATTTGATACAGTCATCAGGTAATTTGATATATATGTTGATAACAAGAGTGTTTTGATCACCATGTCTCTGTGATGGTTAGAAAATCTTTGTCTCACACAGCTTATCCTTGACACTATCTCTTCATGGTCCAAACAACTTATATTCCCACTTTAGTATTCCCTTTTTAGGCCCACTGTTGAGTGCAATGCACCCTTTGGCATGTACCTCAGTGGTTCCTCACCAAAAAGATCTCAGGTCTCTGTAGGTTTACTTACTCTGATACACTAAAAGCTCTACCCCACTAGTTAGAATCAGTGAGGCTCCTGAGGGATGTTCTGTTCTTAGCCATGCATGCTATGAATGACCCATCCCTCTTTGAACGTATTTAAGTAGAACTGAAGTTAGCAGACACTTGCTCTATACACCTAAACCTGTATCACAAAATCTTCAACACCAGATGGCGCTGGCACTATGAATATCTCACCACCCCTATTCTAGAATAGGCAGCTCTTACCAGTCAGAGTACATTCTTGGCAACTATTAAAACCAGACTGGATGTGTACCCACATATTTTTACTGAGGGTATGTGGAGAAAGTCTTCTTAATGGAGGACATTTTTTGTATCTCACTAGGATGATGTGATTGAGCTCATGATCTCCTTGTCCTTGAGCTTAGTAAGAAGCTATAAAACGCTGTTACTTTTTCCTCCATCAAGACTCCATTGTGTCATGTCGGTTTGCTTTCTGTGGATAGTAACATCATATTGTTCCCCCAAGAAGCCCATTGTTCTGAAATGGGACGTTAATTTTGTTTGCAAAAGATTAATGAAGCCTCTGTTTGAGCCTGCCTTTTCAGTCCCTTTATTTTATTTATTTATTTTTTTCTGGAAAATATTTTTCCTTCTAGCAGTTATATCTCTTAGAAAAGTATAAGAATTGCAAGTGCTTGGACTTCCAAGATGGCTGCACATTGATCAACAGCTTGATTTCAGCTCTCCTAGTGTGAAAAAAGAAGCTGAGAGATAAGGTCCAGAAACGATTGTTAATTGAAAGGGCACATTGTATGCTCCAAACCTGGCCATGAGAAAGCAGCCAAGACCTGTATTTGTAAAGATGCAGTCATACCAGCAGAAATAATTGATCCTGACAAAACTGTGGCAAAAGGACAAAGTGTTAAAAATTGGAGACATTAGAGTATTTGTGGAAAATGATTATTCACTGTACACTAGACAAAAGAGAAGCAAATTTATCTTAGCAGTCATGGAATGTCAACAGGCAGGTGTGAGATAGAAGCTGCTGTACCCAGCTATCTTCAGGATTTTTTTTTCCTGAAAGATCAAAGTCATTTTTCTATGCAGAACAAAAGGGACCCATCAAACAGAAGGGGACTCTGCTTCTCATTCTTCCAATTAAGGCTCATAGAGAGACTTTTCCAGTGAAACCTTTTCCAGTATTTTAAAGAAAAATACTTGACAGACAGAAAAAAGCACAGGAGCTGACTAGAAGAATTGGGAGCACCTTGGAATTGAATTGGAGACTGTGGTTGGGAGATGGAGATGAATAGGAAAAAGACCAGCAACATTGAATTCAGTGAATAAATGTGAGACTATAACACATAACACATCAGTGACATCTGTGAAATATGCCTTTGGAAGAAAAAGTGGAAAGGTTGTCAAACTTGTGTGTGACTGAAACTTGTACCCCACTTCTTCATAAATGTTTGGGAGGACACAAAAGGGAAGGAGGAAAAAAAAAAGAAAAGTGACTGCAAATAAAACAATTTTTGTTCTTAACTGTATTTGTTTGTGATATTTTATGATACAAATTACATGTTACGTACTGAAGTATTTTCAGTTGTATCTGATAGATATGCTAAAGTAAATAAGTGCCTTTTGTGTCTTTTTTATAGTTATTAGAAATGTAAAAAGACTATGTAAAAAGTAGAAAAGCTGGACAAATGCATGTTTAAGTTAGTATGTTGCAGTTTTGAGTTGTTAAGGTGGGGAATGGGGGTTGTAAAAGTGCACAGATTATAATATATGTGGAGTTATTATGTTCCGTCTTACTTTTGCATAGGTGAATATCTGGATTAAGGCCTTTGGCTTAATCTAATAAGTTTTTTTTATGAAAGCAAGTAAATAAGAGGACACTGTAATGAAAAGTTTTCCTTTGGCAAATTAATGTTTAGTGTAACTTGAGAGGTTTACAGAGCTGTACATTTGGTACTTGTGTTTCTATGAAGACAAGCTGACTACAGGGGATACCAATAAAAGCCAGAACACTTTTTTAAGGCTAAAGGTTCATGTTTTCTGATAGCGGGAGCATGTCAGTCCATCAAAGGTGATTTCAGTGAACCACCTTTAACAAAAGTGGAGATTGCCTTTTTCCTCCACTGTTGTGCGACCTCAGACTTGGCATATATAATTCCAGGGGGTTGCCCTCCCACATGGGGGGTGCAGGAGGTTGCCCCTCTACAATGTTTGCTGAAGGAGGTTTTGGCAAACTGATTTTGGTTTATTTGTGATTGTCAAAACCAACTTCCATAGATCAGAGTGAGGCCTCTGAAAGCATATAAACTGCTTTTCACATCTTGGAGAGGAATGAAGATAACGTAAGAACAGACAGCAGTTAGGATAAGTAGGAGCGCAGGCTGTAACATGCATCTTAGCATGAATAACCTTGGTGTGCAACTGTCAATTTGGGACAATATGAGATCTTGTAGAGGTATTTCAGGATTTTTATGAAAATTTGTATAAAGCAGAGGAATGTGAAAATAAACAAAAAGTACAAATGGAAGTAATTATGGAAGACTTAAGTATACCAGGGTTAGAGACAGATGAGGCTCAACAATTAATAGTTAAGACAGGAGGGGATGAGATAAAATAGTGACATATAATCAGTCCGCAGGAAAGTATCCAGGAATAGGTGGTATTCCTGTGGAAGTTTGGAAGTTAGACAGGAAGAAAGTGAAAAAGATCTGGAAGGTTTTGTTTGACAGTATTTTAAAAGAAGAGGAAGCACCAGCATCTTGAAAGAAAGCTCTGGTGGCTGTAATACCTAAAACTGGTGAAGACCCGTCAGACCCAGCTTCATTTATTTCCTTTCAGTTTTAAACCATGATTATAAGTAATATTATTTGTAATAGCTAAAAGAATAGCAGTGATCTTGCCAAAATTGATAGATATGATTTAGTGTAATTTTATGTAGTGGTGGCAAACATTTGACATTTATAGTGTAGTGATGATCCAGAGGTAAGCAGAATGTACAAGTATACCATTGTTGTTGATGGGTCTTGATGCATAGAAATATTCAACAGAGTGCGCTAGGATTTCATGAGTAGAGAAATTTGAGCATTTGCATTCCTTGTTACAATAATAAGGTTAGTTATAAGGATGTATGGGGGATTTGAGGCAAAAATTAAAGTGGGAGAGTTCCTCTCTGATAAGTTGTGTCTGCATAGTGGAACCAGGGAAGAATGTCCTCGTTCCCTTTTGTTATTTGCATTATATTTAGAGCCATTGGCAAAGAAAATAAGGGACTTAGAAATTCAAGGATGTAAATAGTATGTTATTGAAGAAGAGCTGGCTTTATTTGCAAACGATGTTTTGCAACTGATAAAATCAGAAAAGCACATTTCAGTGTTGTGAAATATTCTGAGACAGTTTCAAGTTTTTTCACAATATAAACTAATACAGTCAAATCAAACGATATAACTATAAAATATGTGCCCACATATAAATTGATTCAGCAGTGCCCATATTTATGGAGACACTATAAGATGAAGTGTTTAGGATTATGGATTAAAAAAGATTCTGTTATGGCACCTATGGATATGGATAGCAAAATACAAGTAGTGAAAATGTTTTTAGTCTGTTTAGTTTTATATATAGGTCAGGCATATTTTTATCAACCAGAGGAGTAGTTGTGGACAATAATTAATAAAGAGTTGCAGGATTTTATCTGGGAGAGGAAGAGGGCAAGGGTCTGGTAGGATAAGGTGATCCTTACACTAGAATAAAGGTGGTTTAAATTACCTGATTTGAATGGATATTTTAGAGCTGTACAGTTAAGGCTCATGTACATAACACAAGCAGAAAGTCTTAATTCATAGTGGAAAGGGATAATTATGTTGATGATGATGAAGTAGGGGGATTCAAGAAATAAGGAGAGAATGGGATTTTGAATGCAGATCCTTAAGGAGAATACCAATACCATACTGAATATTATATTAATAAAGTAGCAGAAAGTATTCTAAGAACTAAATCAACATTTTGCTGCTAAGGATGAGGGCAGTAATGGTACAGAGAATAAGCAAGAGGGGGCTAGAATTTACTGGAGAAAACTGGCAAAGGAACCAAGGTATTGGGAGCTGGTAGTAGAATGGGAAGAGACCAAGAAGATACTTGGACTGGAGGCTAAAGACTGCCTTCCCTATCAGGGACTGATATCAGAGTATAGGTAAAGAGAAAGGGACAGGGAAATTCTAAGTAAAAGACCTGCTCTGGTAGTTTTTAGTTGAGTCTACAACGGAGGCTGCTGTTAAAAAGTGGTAATTAGGACATATAAAATATTGCATGATAATTATAGGAATCAATCAGAAGAGGTTAGAAAAGATTGAGAAGAGACTGGATAAGCAATTCACAAGCAAACAAATAGAGAACATATGTGTGGCTCCCTGATGTGCAACAAAGTCTGGGAAGATTTAGAATTTTTGCTTGAAAGTGTTTGCATAGTTATTTTTATACCTCAAGCAGATCATAAATATTTTTTCCTCCAGTAGATGTCAAATGTTGAAGGTGGGGTGGGGAAGAAAGAGATAACTGGGAACATATGTTTTGGGAGTATAATGAGTTGGCAGAATTTAAAAATTCCCTACAGAGGACAGTGTCAGAAATATTGGGCAAGCAAATGGTGTAACTAAGGAATGATTTTTTGAGCTGGGATACAGGATCTGAATTGCCTAGACATAGTAAGGCTTTATTAAGTTTAATTCTAGTGACTGCCAAAAAGCAATTACTAGAAAATGGAAATCAAAGTTTAAACCAACTGTACTTGAAGTAGTAAATACTGTAACAGAGGTAAAAGAACTGAAAGTGGGTCTTTAAAAAAGGGTACTAGCGAACTACATAGAAAAAAAAATGAAATTGTGGGAACAATGCATGCAGAGTAATGTTTTCGAGGAGTTAATAGAAAAGTGTAAGGGAAGGCAGGACATGAGCAATTTACGTAGTGTTGGATTGGTGATAATTGTATAAAGGCATGCACGTGATGTATACTGTTTGTAACTGTGAACATGTTAACATGGTTTGTTTTCTTTTATACAAGTGTATGGTTGCCTATGTCTTATGTGATAGTTCAATAAAGGTGTTAAAATTGCAAGTGATTGCATATTTGAACTGTAATGCAGTGTTGTCTGTTAAGCCTTCATTTATTCCAAAAAATAATTATGGATATCATCTTAATCTAGATGATGCAGCATTCTTCATTTTTCTAATCCTCTTAATCATTAAGAGAGGATTTTTGTTTGGGGGGGTCTCCTTACATCTGAAAATGTGTTACTTGAAGGGGCCTCTGTTCACTGTGTCTACACAAGTAGACTAGCCTCCCCCAGACTTTCTCTGGCCCATGTTTGGGGCCAGTGCGGAGAGCAAGATGCCCTGAAAGAGCATCATATTGTTACTGAAGAGTTATATACTCGCATCTCCTTCCTTTTTTGAGCACTCATTCTTGTCAAGGGGAAGGACATGTAATGGGCATGCTGGCATGTTGTCCTGCCTGCACAACAACTCAGCCACTGCTCTACCCCTTAAAGACATTTTTTGCATGTTCCCATCCTCTGCTAGGGATTAACCACTAGGTGTGCTTCATTGAGCGGTCCTCCTCCAAACACACACCCACCAGAGAGGTATGACCCTCCTTCCTGTTTGTGCCATCAAGCATCCAAGTCTTTAATCAAATTCAAGTCACCTTGACCGTAGTCAAGACTTTATCACTGTATACCACCAGGAAAAGCTTAATCAGAAAGGATTTTGTAACACTCGAGCCTTAGGACTAAATATTTTAGAAAGTCTGATCAGCTTTTCATCTCATTTTTGAATGTTAGATGTCCTGGTGGCAAGCAAATGGTTTCAAACTTTTTCAGATTGCATTATTTTAGTTATTGTATTATAGACAGAGCATTTCAGGGTTTCGTCAGAAATTACTCCTGAAGGAGATTTGCAGCATCTGATGTATTTTATTTAGGAGCTTTTTCTACAACTCTGTGGCACAAGTTGCATAGTTTACACTACATTGTGGTGCTTGCCCTAAAGCTTTCACTGAATTATGCCTCTTTCTTGATGTCACTGAAGCAGTTTGACCTGAGATTTCTACCCTGTCCTTTGTTTCGTAGCTTGGTGTTCTCTTTACTCAAGTGAAGACAAGGACAGTGAAGCTTTATAGAACAGTCTGGTGAGGTATTCAAAACAGTAGATGAATGAGTCATCTCTTCCTTACAGTCTAACTCTCCCTCTCTCTTTTTATTACACATTAGTGTTAGTAATTCTTTTTTTTTAAACACCTTTATTGAATTATCATTTGTGACACAGGCAAATTTACATTGATATAAAAGTAATCAAACTGTATTAACAAGTTCACATTTACAAACAATATACTTCACATATATTGCAATATATCATATAACCTAAGCAACATTACATAAATCATCTCCCTTGTCACACCAATCTGCCCACCCAGCATCTCTAACAGTGCATCTTGCACGGAATCCTTAAAGTCCGCCAATTCACCACACTCCCAGAAAATATGCTCCCAATTACCTTTTCTTCCTTGTCACATCTCCAACATTTGCTGTCTACCTGAGAAAAAATTCTCTGGTGTCTACTGAGGGTATCAAAATATCTATGTAAACATTTCCAAGCAAAAATTCTAAATCTTCTAGAATTTGTTGCATATTTTGGAGACATCCATATATCCTTCCATTGTTTCTTTGTGAATTGCTTATCCACTCTCTCTTCCGTATTTTTTCTAACCTATTCTGATTTATTCTTATACTTTTCATGCAATATTTTATATGCCTCTACTAATTATTCTTTTTTAATAGCAGCTTCTGTTCTAGATTCTACTAAAACCTGTACCAGTGCTGGTCTTTCATTTAGGACCCCCTATTTCTTTCTCTTTGTCTATACTCTGATATCAATCCTTGACCAGGAGGCAGTCTCTAACCTGCAGTCCAAATAAATTATTTGCGTCTTTCCATTTGCTTCCCAATACCTTAGTTCCTGTGCCAGATTTCTCTAATAAATTCCAGCACCCTCTTGCCTATTGTCTATATCCCTAATTGCAGTCATCCTTATCGAATGAATCTCCTTTCCCCAGTCCTGTTTTGGCTTAGTTCTTAGGATACTTTCTGCTACTTTATGGATACTGTATAATGTTCTGTATGATTATTGCTATTCTGCTTAAAGGTCTGCATCTAAAATCCCAGTCTGTCCTTGTTTCTTGAGCTCCCCCCCCTATTTCTTCATCATCTATTTCCACTTTTAATTATAGTTTTCTGCTTGTGGTGTGTATAGGAGCCTTAACTGTGTAGCTCTGAAATACCCCTTCAAATCAGATAATCCCAGTCCACCCTGTTCTGCTAGAAGAATGAGCTTATCCCACTTGACTCTTGCCATCTTCCCCTCCCACATAAAGTCCTACAGCTTTTTAGTGATTGTTATCCATAATTTCTTCTGTGATTATTAAAAATATGCTTGACCTGTGTATAAGACTAATGGGGCTAAGAACATTTTAACTGCTTGTATCTTACTATCTATATCCAAATAACAAAGCTTGCATTTTCTCAGTTTTTGTATTATCTTTTGTTTAGTCTCTTCCCACATGTTCTTAGCAGCCACAGCAGAATCATTTTAACCCATATTCCTAATTACTTCATTTTTTCATGTCCCCATAAGTATGGATGTTCATCATGTTTCACTGTTGCAGTCATTACACTTGGGTTAGCAGTCAGCCAGAATTCCAAAGTCTAGGTCCAGCGTCGGTTGCTGTCGCCTTTTCCCTTACGTCAGTGCGCCAGGGATATAAAAGATGCAGCCGACGCCATTTTCTTCAGTCTTTCTTGCCGCACGGTGCCCGAAGCAAAAGCAGTTCACAAGTGCCGGTCGGCCAACTCCTGAGATTTTCTAAACTGAATTTCAGAACCGAAGTCTTCAATAAAGCGAAGTACCCCGTTGGGGAAACTTTTTCTTGCTCCAGACCGATATCAGTAAAAGTTAACAAATGTATTTCTTGTGGGAAGCAAATACCTCATAAGGATTTTCACTCTTACTGTATTCCTTGCCTAGGCCCTGACCACGACATTGCTAGTTGTCGGTTTTGTGCTAGATTCAACCAACGCACTATTAAGCGTCGGTTTGATTTTGCTTTGATTACTTTGGCCGAAGATTTAACTACATAATGCTGTCAGAACAACCGACGACCGGAATTCATAAAAAAACGCAAAGACAAAGAAATGGACAGGCATCCGAAGTCCAAAACTGACAACGAAGCCTCTTCTAGGCCAGTCGCCGGTTCTCAGTGAGGTGCTTTCGCAGCCCCTGACACTCACTACCTCAGAGCCACAGGCCGCATCCGACTCCCACATGGAGACACCTAGGCCTCTGGAAACTCAAGGTACTGGGCCTGCGGAAACTATTCCCTCAGATAGGTCCGGAGCCGGTGTGCAGGCATTGGCTTCTGAGGGTATTTTCAGACCTTCACAGCTTACTATTAAGTCCACTACAGCAGCCAACGCAAAGTCAAAAACACCATTAAAGACAAGGAAACAAGTACAGCATTCTCCTGGACAGTCATCCATGCCACAGAAACAGATGCTTAAAATGGCTGAGGACCTAATTACTTTGATCAGGGGTTCCCATCCCCCTCCTGATAAAAGGCCTGGGCAAGACACTGACTATGACTCCTCTGACCAGGTTTCTATTTCCTCTGATTCCTCTTCAGATCAGGGATATTCTCTCCTTCCGTATGAGGACTCTGATGCAGAAGAATCTATACCTTCAGCTTCTCCGCCTGAGGATTACTCTTTTGTGGAAACCTTGCACACCATGAAGGAGCATTTCCACTGGGAGAGCCAGGATTATTCAGAATCCAAGAAAAGGCTCAAGAGACTTTATTTTATTGCCTCAGCACAGGCCCTTGGCTATCCACCCTGTGCTTGATATTGTTGATGATGTTTTCTCTGAATCCAGTTTGTCTCCTGATTCTTTACCCCCTGCACCAGTTAAGCCATATAGGTACTACAGGGTCCCAGACTCTCATAAATTTCTTTATAGAAACCGTGCTGCTGACTCAGAAACAATTTCTCAGGGTCCCAAAGGGGTTAAGGTTTCCACTGCAAAAAACCCTGTCCCCTCTGATAGGGATTCCAGAGCTCTGGATAGATGGGGGGAAAAGTTTACACTTCTGCTACTTTAGCTGTAAGGGCTTTAAACTGCCAGTTTCACATGCTTAAATATCAACAATACCTAATGTCCTTGTTAAAACAGAAAATGCTTACAAACTCAGAATGTCCTGACAATAAGGAAATGCAGGATTTATTGCATGCAGCTGAACAAGTGGGAAAGCATACTCTGCAATGTGGTTTTGATTCATTAGAGGCTTCTTGTAGAGCCGCAGTTACAGGCTCTGTCATTCGAAGGCATGCTTGGTTGAAAGAACAAAGTTTACCTGAACATGTTAAAGTTAAATTATTGGATGCTCCACTACAGCATGATACTTTGTTTGGTGTTAAGGCAGAAGAGGTGTTAAAGAAAATGGAGGATAAAGAAAAGTCAATGTAGACAGTAAAGGATTTCTTACAGGTTCAGCCACCTAGATTTAGCAGAAACTGGCCTTCTAAAAATTGGTCCTTTCCGGTATCAGACAGGCCACAAAGAGGCAGATACAGATGCCCAAGAGGCAGATCTCATCCCCAAGGCTCATACAGACTTAAACAATGGGGTGCTTCAGCCCCCAAAGGAGGAGAAGACAAATCACAACCTTATAGGAAACAGTCTCAATGACTTCCCTCTACAAATGCCAAGCACTCATTACCTTTTGGCAGCACCCTTAGGGGGAAAGCTACCACTTTTCTCACAAAATTGGCACATGATCACCCAGGACAAATGGGTACTGAATATTGTTTCTCAGGGTTACAGGTTCCACTTTCACACCCTTCCAAAATCAAAAGGTATGCCAGACCTGCCACAAAACCAATGGGCAGAGGCACAAAAACAAATTTCTGCTCTCATGGTCATGAGAGCTATTCAAAGAGTACCACAGCAAGAACAGGGACAAGGTTTTTACTCAAGACTTTTCATGGTACCCAGAAAGGACAAAGCCTGGAGACCAGTACTGGACCTGTCAATCCTAAATACTTTCCTGGATATTCCGAAATTCAAAATGTTAACACTGCAGCAACTTCTACCCATGCTGGGCAAGAAGGCTTGGCTAGTTACTTTGGACCTCAAGGAGGCATACCTGGATGTCCCAATCAGACAGTCTTTCAGAAGATACCTCAGATTCATAGCTGGCTCAATGCATTATCAATTCTCTGCACTGCCCTTTGGCTTATCAACTGCGCCCAGGGTCTTCACAAAATGCCTGGCACCAGTAATTGCATTCTGCAGACAAAAAGAAATTCAAATAAATCCCTACTTGGACGACTGCCTTATTCAAGCAGAGAGCAAGGACATTCTACTAAAGCATCTGGCGTTTGTAAAAAGATTACTAATTTGCCTTATGTGCACAGTAAATGAAAAGAAGTCAAAACTAGTGCCCTCTCAAGAGATAATATTCCTGGGTGCAAGCTTAAATACAACTGCCCAGATGGCTTATCTCACGCCAGACAAGCAAAGGCAACTGACTCATTACTTTCAAATGATGGCAACAAAGACCCAGCTCCCTGCAAGAAAAAATTTGCAGGCTCTGGGCTTCATGGCATCCTACATTCTACTAATTCCATATGCAAGACTGCATATGAGGAAACTACAATGGTATCTAAAAAGTGTTTGGACTCAACATTGCCACAGCCTGGAAACAATAATAACTCTTATTCCCTGCGTACAACAGGAGTTTCGAGTGGGCACTGGCCTGTCACCACAACAAGGGACAGCCTTTCACCTTACCCACAGTCAGGCAGACAATAACAACAGATGCATCTGATTATTCCTGGGGGGCACACATGGCAGGAAAATGTATTCAGGGCATGTGGCCCAAGGAACAAATGCATCTTCACATCAATCAAAAAGAGATGCTAGCTGTACAGTATGCCCTGACAGCCTTCAAGGATCTACTACATCCAGGACAACTATTACTAAAGACGGACAATACCACAGTTATGTGATACATAAACAAGCAAGGGGGCACACATTCCTACCCCCTCTGCAGGCAAGCCATGACTTTGTGGAACACAGCACTGACCTAGCAAGTACATCTGCAGGCAAAATTCCTGCCAGGAAAGAAAAATACTCTGGCAGACGAACTAAGTAGAAATCTCATGGATCCTCATGAATGGAAACTAAATCCACAGGTCTTCAGCATGATAACAAGGAAATGGGTACGCCCAGACATAGATCTTTTTGCCTCCCTTCACAACTGCCAACTACAGAGATTCTGCACAAGAACTTATCACTCACAAGCATGGAAAGTGGATGCTCTATCGTTCAGCTGGAAAACACTGACAGTTTATGCCTTTCCTCCACTGCCTCTTCTTCCCAAGGTGCTCCTAAAAGTCAGACAAGAGAAGCCAAAAATTATTCTGATTGCCCCAGACTGGCCACGCCAGCACTGGTACCCAATCCTAAAGAGCTTGTCTCAAGGCACAGCCTGGCCTTTACCTGAAATTCCTCATCGTCTGACTCAACAAAACAATCAGATTCTGCACAGTCAACTCAGAACCTTAAATCTGGCTGCATGACAGATAATATAGCCACTCAGACCACACCTCTCTCTAAAGCTGTTATAGATGTCATTTTAGAAGCCAGGAGGCCCAGCACTAGGAAATCTTATGCAGAAAAATGGAAAAGATTATGTGCTTGGAACCAGGCACAAGGATTCGAACCACTTGTTCCAAATATACCTCACATTTTACAATACCTTACTGAGATGCTGGACAAAGGCCTATCCTTCTCATCAATTAAGATCCATGCCTCTGCCATTTCAACTCATTACAATACGGAACCTCCTATTTTCTCTCATCCACTACTAAGACAGTACCCCAGAGGGGCAAAAAACATAAGACCCCCAAGGAGAACACCGATACCTACATGGGATCTCAATTTTGTTTTAGTAAAGCTCACACTGCCTCCTTTTGAGCCAGCCAATACAGCTGATATAAAATTCTTATCATGGAAAACTGCTCTGCTCATAGCAATAACTTCAGCAAGAAGAGTCTCAGAGTTACAGGCATTAATGGCAGTGGAATCTTTCATCATTTTTCATCAGGACAGGGTTTCCCTAAGGACAAACCCAACATTTATGCCAAAGGTAGTATCCAGTGTGGCTCTTAACCAAACCATTCATTTGCCAACATTTTATCCAAATCCCAAGAATAAAGGGGAGAGACTTCTGCACGCTTTAGACATACACAATCAGCTACGCTTCTGTTTGGACAAAACAAAAGCTTTCAGGAAAAACTGAGCAACTGTTTGTAGCTTATGCTGCAGGATCACAAGGAAAGCTCAAAACAGACTATTTCAAAATGGATAGGACACTGCATTCGTTTCTGCTATTCGCAACATGGCAAATCAGTGCCTAAGGGCATTAGGCCACATTCAACCAGAACAGCAGCCACTTCAGCAGCCTTCCTCAGAGGGGTACCAAAAAAAGACATTCTAGAGGCTGCAACCTGGAGTACATTGCACACTTTCACCAAGCACTACCACTTACCTCTCTACTCTAAATCCAGAGCAGGCTTTGCCACTGCAGTTCTGCAGGGCCTTGTAGCCTCTCTTAATCCTATTTAGGCCCAGCCACCCAATCTCAGCTTTGGGATTCAACCCAAGTGTAATGACTGCAACAGTGAAACACAATGAACATAGTACAGTTGTGTACCTACCATAAATGTAGATGTTCGAGTGTATTCACTGTTGCAGTCCAGGTTACCCACCCACCATCCCCCTTTTCTTGCTGGGACTTTTCTGTACTTCTCTATTCTATACAACCTATGTGGTGTATTTGCTTGTAGATTAAGGAAATGTTTATTTTAGTACATGCATGCTTCTTGGCATAGTTTTTTAGCCTACCTATTTGGGGGCACCTGACATCTGGGGCAAGAAAAACTGAAGAAAATGGCGTTGGCTGCATCTTTTATACCCCTGGCGCACTGACGTCAGGGAAGAGGCAACAGCAACCGACGCCGGACCTAGACTTTGGAATTCTGGCCGACTGCGGGTAGCCTGCCAGCAGGATAACCCAAGTGTAATGACTGCAACAGTGAATACACTCGAACATCTACATTTATGGTAGGTACACAACTATACTATATTGCTAAACCAATTCATAAGTGGGTACATAATTTACTGCTGTTGCCTTTGATTTAGCTTCATTAATTTTGTATCCTGAATAAAAAAAGAACAGCAGCACCTATTTACAATCGTAATTACACTAAAAAATAACTGCGAAAATTTTGCTTTGTAGCATGCAATGAAAACCATACACCACAAAAATACTATTAAGAAAAAAAAATGTTTTTACTTAGTTAACTTTCTCCCCTCTTCCCCTCCCCAAAGCATTTTCCCAACATTAATGACATGAAATTGGGCGTATACTTTAGAGTCCCCCACAAGTTAAACAAATTCTGAAAAAGTCAAATATTTCCAGATTTTTTGTTGTATCATATTTCATAATTATTGCCTTGTAATGCCACATTAAGTTATTGGTTTCATTACTGTTAATCTCCATCTCTCAAACCCTGTCTCTGCTTCATTTCCAATGTACTGTTGATTCTTCTAGTGAACTCTTATGCTCCCTTCCTTCTCTCCAACATTTTCCATTAAAACAGTGGAAAAGGTTGCACAGGTAGAGTCTCTCTGCGGTCTTTGAAGAACAAGAATCAGCGTCTGCTTTTATTTCACAGCTCACTTTTTGTTGGACAGACATTTGTATTTCCTCCTTAGCATGTACTTCATCAAAAAATGAGTTTGCCTCTCCAGGGAAGAATACCTTGAAGACAGCTGGGTACAGCAGTTTGAATTTTACACATATGTCTCGGCATTCCATGAATAGTAGAATGAATTTACTCCTCTTCTGTGTGGTGTACAAGGACTAATCATTCTCCACAAACACTCGGCTGTTTCCCACGTTTAGTATTTTGCCCTTCTGCCACAGGTTTGTCAGAATCAACTCCTTCTGGTGGTAGGATTCCATCTTTACTATTAAAGGTCCAAGTTGCTTTCTCATAGCCAGGTTTGGAGCATACACATGATGTTACCTTTCAACTAACAACTCCTGCTGTTAACAGTCTAGTTGCTTATTTATGCTTTCATAAAATTAATGCAGTCTGTTCCTTCCAGCTTCTCTGGTATAGCTGAAAATCTTAGGTGTCCCTATGTGCTCTCTCTAATTCTATTATTTTTTAAGCATCTCTTCCTGAGCAGTCTTATATTCAGGCAACCTTTTCTTCATTTCAGCCTCTTATTTTTGCAGCTTTATCACCTCATCCGAATTATCTGTTCAAAGCTTCTTCCATTTATTCCAGCCTTTTGTATTTTGTGTTGATGTACTCTGTCTTTGTTTTGTTTATTCACCAGGTCTGTGTGCAGTTGTCTTATGTCTTCCTGTAGGTTACTGGACGTCATGTCTGGAGGTTACATGCTTTTTACTGAACAGCTGCAGAACTTTCCCTAGTCAGTGTTTTTTCCACACTTTTTGTAGCTGATTTCTCCAGGTGCTCTATTTCTTTTTTCCTGGCATTCAGGCAGTGCACTTACTAGCCAGTTACTGACATTTACCCATAAACACAAAAGTCTACTGGCCTTCTCTGTTGAGTTTCTGTTTTTACACTGGGAGAGATAGAGTTAAGCTGTTAATCAGTGTGCAGCCATCTTGGATGTATTAGTGTTAGTAATTCTTAACTTTTTCCTGTTGATGGGATTTGTTGCTGTCAGAATAAAAACAGAGTGGTGTCTGTTTAAAGTGCAGCATTTTTTATGCAGTGATTTTAATGTATTGAAAAGTTGTAACTGTGGTACTGTATGTCTTGACTGGCTGTGTGAAGGATTTGGAGCTAGAAAGATTGGTGATGCATTTTGTCACTGCAACTGTATGGAGATTTGTCTTGAGAGAGGTAACTTCTCATTTTCTTTCTGAGTTGAGCATAGTGAGAAAGAGTTGATCGTATTAAGCACAATGCTTATCATTTTTGGGGGAGAGGCATTCATATGCTATTTTTGACATACTTTGAGAATCTATTGTGATGCAATTCATTTCTGTCAGGAAAGTGGACTTCAAGATTTGTAGTGTTCCATATTTGCTCTAATTGCAGCTGAACATCCTCCAGGTGTAGCATCTCTATTAATAAAATAAATTGAGAGCTACTGGACTTCAGATTTTTGTGTATGGAACTGTGAAAGTACACATTTCTATAGAAGGAGCAGTATGAAGGACAGCCTTTATTGACACTGGGAGCAGCGTCTTTCTGTGATTTTATTTCTAGTGTTCCACCTGCTGAGGCTGGGTCACACTTATTAGAATGACAGCTGTGACCCATCCCCGTTTGCAGCTGTACCTGTACTTCTGCCACAGAAAAAATGTAAGAGCCAATACTGCTGTTTGTGAGGATAGAGACGATTTAGCTATCTCCTGTTATAGTGAGTATACTGTCCAGCTTTCCTGCTCCAGAACGTCCAAATGCTCCAGAACGTCCAAAACAGTGATTTTACTATCACCTTAATGATCCATAAGTAGCCCTGCATTTTAGTGGTCAGTGGATATTAATAATTGATTCATTGTTGATGATTTATTTCTGTAATGTGCCTGTGACTCACTGCACCTGTTTTGTGTCTTTAGCACACCACCTTTCTTCTTTGAACACTACTTGCCAAGGTCGATGTCCTTGCTTTCATTGGCAATATATTAAATAAGGGCATCACACCAAGAAAACCTATGCCTTAGAATGCATGCTGTCTACTACTACTACATCTTCCTACAGACTGTCTCCTTTGTCTGACCTCTTGCATACAGTCTGGTATAAAGACTTAACTTTTTCACACCTAGCCTGAGTGGAATTTCACACCCCACCTAGCCTGAGTGGAATTTCACACCCCTTGACAATTGAAGACTTCCTACCTGGAGAGCCTTCCCTGAGCTAAAATTTTGAGAATGCAGTTTTTCACCCTAGCTGTAAACAAATGTATACGTCTAAAAAAAACAATAAAAGTTAGAAAAAAATTAAAATGCAAAAGTTATTCAGCACCCACTCCTCTTCACAATGGTGATACTAATATGTCGTCCAGACATGACAATTTTATATTGAACAAGAAGTAGATAATATGTAAAATCATTTATTTTTTAATTAGGCAAACAAGTATTAATATATCTGTAACCATGACAGACAAACCCTGACTATCCATGTGACTTTTGCTTGGGCAGATGTGATAATCACTTTGCTACAAACTAGTTTGGTAGATGTCACTCTATTTTGAAATTTTTACATAATCATGAATGGTTTGCAAATATGCATATTTAATGGACAAATAAATGTAAATATCTGAAAAACAGTGCCAGTTAGACAAGAACTATCATTGCAAAATATTTCAGCATTGTGTATACTTTTGTTTGATACCATGTAAACACCTACTGTTCCAAGTAATTAATATAATTATGAACATATACGATACATTCAGAATATTTTCAAGAAACAAACCTCATCATTTTTGTGGTACCAAGTTCACTATTGATGGAAGAAGCCATTTATGACCTCTGTGGTGACTTGGCATGTGAAATACTGAATCACAGCCCATCCACGTACACAGTGTCAGAAATATGGTAATTACGCTAATAGACATATTTTATTACCAAAATCTGTAAATGTCTACAGACTAATAGGCAAACAGCAGGTAAAAGTAACAACTTTTGCAGTATTTTGTAAGCACCCATTTGAAACCATGAACTACCACATAATCACCTTAGAGTTATTAATATAATTATGAGCATATGCTATAATATTTCCAGGAAAAAAAATCACAAATTTTGTTGTACCAAGTACTCCATTGGTAGGAGACACTTATAACCGCTCTGGTGACTTGGCTTATGAAATACTGAATCACAACCCGTCCAAGTGCACAATGGTTAGAGGTACGCACAGAAATATGATTATGCTAATATACACGTTGTATAACTGAATACTGTTTATTTTTGCAGCATTGTGCAAGCCTTCTTTTGATACCATGAAGTACCATATAAATACCCTCCAGTTCAAATGTTTAATATAATTATGAACTTGTGCAACAGATTCATAATTTTTCCAGGAAAAAAAAATCATAGTTTTTGTGGTACCAATTACCCTATTGGTGTAAGGAGACAGTTGTGACCTCTCTGTTGATTTGGTGTGTGAAATACTGGGTCACAGCCCATCTGAGTGCACAGTGTCAGAGATATGTATAGAAATATAATTGTGCAAATATACATATTTTATTAATGGAATGCAAATGTCTGCCAACTGGTAATAGGCAGACAGCTGGCATCTAGTGGCAGTTTTTTCAGCATTATGTAAGCTTTCATTTGATACCATGAAATAACAAGTAAAAACCCTCCAGTTCAAATTAATACAATTATGAACATGTGCCTTGTATATTCTTAATATTTTCAGGAAAAACTCATATAATTTTTTTGGTGCCAAGTCTCCCATTTGTATAGGTAGCCATTCGTGACTTCTCTAGTGAGGGGACATGTGAAGTACTGAATCAGAACCTTTCTAAATGCTCAATGCCAGAGATATGTACTGAAATATGATAATTATGATAATGTACATATTTTACTATTGAATAACTTTCCAAACTTTGACATACAGTAAATGTATGCTGGAAGCATAACTAAAAGAACTGTGTTCAACACATCTAGACAAAACAGACAAATTACTGAATAATGGAACAGCACATTCATCATAACTGTGCACAGATAACCTAGCTATATAGTCCAGGTATA